>NW_024582363.1:1605847-1633230 GCF_018398535.1 Haplochromis burtoni
TGTGTGTGTGTGTGTGTGTGTGTGTGTGTGTGTGTGTTGTAAATCTGCAGGCAGGAAGTTACCAGATGTGACTGTACTGGCATTTTTTTCTGTGATTCTTTCAGATGTGAAGCTCATTGTGCAGAAAAAAGTCTGCAATGAGCTAAAAACTAGTGATTTTCATTTTGTTTCATAAAACTCTCACTATTTGTGGAAAGCATTTATTTTTCTGACTAGTCATTTCAAGGTATGCATTTTTTAAACACCTCTAAAGTGTTTAGTTCTGTTGTCAGTACATAGAAGCACTACGCATGCCTGCATTGCAAACACTTCACAGCAGTCATGAGGATAGTGTTACTGTGCAGTGGGCACTGATTACTGTCAGCTAGAGGTGGGCGATATAGCCTCAAAATTATGTCACAATATTTCGTGAAAATGTGCAATAATGGTGTTTTTCATCATGTTAAAAAATACTGAACAGTGTTTTGTTGATGCTTGTAGCTTGCTGGCAACAGCATATAGAAGTGTACCCAAATAAAGGGCGTTTTCAATCTCTCTTATCCAGTGAGCTGCTATCACTGATGACACACTACCTAATCCAAAGTGTGAATCTATTGAAGCAAGCTACCAGCAGCAGCAGGGCATTATAGTGCAATAGTGATGACACAGCATTATATGCAGTGACATGGCATAAGTCAAATGTAAGCCAGTGTTTTTTCTTTTCTTTTTTAGTGTTTTCTCTGGAGATTTTAAATAGAAACTAAATGCTTAACACTTTAGTTTAACCAGAACTGCATCAGTAATTTCCATCTGCCATTTGCTCTTCCCATCATATGGAGTTCAACTGGCAATGCTTGGTTAATTCATTTGTTTTCATTTGGATTGCACATCACGGACTACCAGCATCTCTCCTTCCTAGACTGGTTGTTTGTTTGTTGTTTTCACCTTCAGCTGAAACAGTTTTCTTGCTTTTGTTGGAGGTTGTTGAAATAAGGGACTGTAAATGCATGGCGTTGCTATAGCAAAGGTATTGCAATATGACACTTTTATATTATGTTAAAATTTATACCAGTGTTAGCTCAGACAACTCTACTAAACAGTTTTAAAATAATCTCGTACAGGATGTTCCAGCAGTGTGAGGAGCCTCGCTTCACCATCGAGCAAATTGACCTCCTCCAGAGGCTACGGAGGACGGGCATCACCCAGGCAGAGGTTCTCCATGCTCTGGACACCCTGGATCACCTGGATCGGCAGCATGGGCACAAGTTGACCCATAAACCTTCCTATATGCCACCTTCGTCTTCCAGCACTGTCGCCGCCTCTTCTTCCATGACTTCTACCGCCACTCAGACAAGTTTTCCCAACAACCGCCTCTCATTGTCCCCTAATAACAACTTTGACACCACCTCCCCACCTCTGCCTGTTCCGGTAGCCTCACCTAATACCATAACAGCAGTAGTGCCAAACGGTTTGGTTGCCGTTACCAATGGGAAGCTTTCACCACCCCGGTTTCCTCTTGGGGTGGTTAGCGCTACTGTAACCACACCAGGGTATGCGTTTGAAGCTAGTGAAGAGGACATAGACGTTGATGAAAAGGTGGAGGACTTGATGAGGTAAGAACAGCCCTTTAAATGGCAGGTAAAACGAGGGCACACCAGCTAAGAGCAGATTAGATGTTCTAGAAAGTTATTTTGGAGGTTGTTTTTCAGGGTGTGCATTCAGACAACAAGATTAGGAAACAGCTTTTTTTATTGTTTTAATTTGTATTAAATGTTGACTACAAGAGACAGCAATGATTGTATTTCCCTTTATAGGACTCACAAAGGTGATATTTCTGGTTTATTGGAAGGGTTAGTTTGAATGAAAGACTTCAAGACTGAGGAGAAACTGGCTGGTTTGCCAGATCTACATCTAGCAATCATAAAGCACAGCAGACTTTGTTAAGTGTTTTAGTCTGGTACTCCATGCCGTAAATGCCAGTAGACCAGCCTTCCCTTGATTCAATAATATAACACCTAGAAATTTTTTTTTTTTATAAAATAGTTTTACCGGTACTTTTGAAATACATACATGTAATACTTGCATGTACACTCAATTGGCCTGAAGTAAAAAGAAAAATCCTCAGAGCAAGAAGATAATTTTAGCCAATTGTTATCTTAAACAATATAACATCAGACACTAGATAAACTTTGAAAAAATTAAATTAACCTTAAGGTTAGCCTTAAGAAGAAAAACAGTGTAGGTTTCAGAGGGGTTTGTAGTTATAATGTATGTACAACGTTGATTTAACGCAGAGGCGTAAATCCGATGTGAAAAACTGTATAGAGCCTGATGTCTGTATCTGAGGTGCTTAGATTCAAGTTTAAGGCGTGTCCTCATTTTTGTTTGATGGTGTCGCAATAATCTGTGACACTGTCTATGTACAGGCTTTTGTTTATCCCTGATCACAGAAATCTGTCTATATACAGCCGTGGATATATTTTTTGTAATCGAGGATTTGATGCTCCGCTTAAGCACCGCCACTTAACTATTGTCATACTTTAACTGTTGCCCTGCAGAGACGTTCATGTATTTGTTGTGTTCCAGTATCTCCTATGTTATCATATAAAGTATAGGGCTTTGTATATGTTTATAATGTTTCACCTGTAAATAAACTGGAAAAGTCAGCATAGGAGGAACCTGCATGTTTGATATTTTGATAGTCAGCCCTGGTAATGAGTGACGGAAAAGGGACTCTTGCCAACCAACTGTATTTAGTGCTACAAAGATTATAACACTATTTTCTTTAGTTTACTGCAAAAACAATAATAATTTGGAATTCAGATAGGTGTATGTTGCTTTTAAAGACACATGTACAGTAATTTGCAGCAGCAGAGGGTATGTGTTAATACAGAGGGTCCTGATTCCTGACAAGGCTGCTTGTAGCTCACTCTGAATATGAATATGATGTGATGATTGCTGCCAAACAAATACTCACACATACAAAATGAACACAAGTACACACATCCAGTCTAGTGCCTCTCATCTGTAGTCTGCAGCCAGACGGCAGCAATCAGCAGTATTGATTTGAAGATGTGTGAAAATGAAATCAAAGGAGAAGGAGAGCAAGGAATATTACAGCAGCACACATTCAGGTACAACAGCCTGTAATGTATATTTGAACTGCAGACAGTTATATCTGGTATAAGAATAGTGATTGTTGTGTTGCCGTGTGTTAATTAATATCAGGCTTGTAATGTTGAAAATTTAAATGTGTTGTACCTTTTTCTTCTCCCTTCTTGTAGGAGGGACAGTGCTGTGATCAAGGAAGAGATTAAATCCTTCCTGGCGAACCGACGTATATCCCAGGCTGTGGTTGCTCAGGTAACAGGTGAGTATAAATTGAATCTGTTTGGTAAAACACAAGCAGAAATGTTGGTGTGTGAACAAGCACCAGACCCCCACAAGTGTGACTCTGGTCCCGCTCCTCCAGGGATCAGTCAGAGCCGGATCTCCCACTGGCTCCTACAGCAGGGATCGGACCTCAGCGAGCAGAAGAAGCGAGCTTTCTTCCGCTGGTACCAGCTGGAGAAGACCAATCCTGGTAACAACTAATTTCTCCAACAGCTCCACATTTCTCATAAAACTTTTCTGTAACTTTTCCACCTGTGGAAAAAATACTGTAAAATAAAACAGTAGGAGGGAGTTTTTTAATAACTAGTGTGCTGCTTTGAGTGTGTGACTCACTGTGTTGTCTTTTTTTTTTTTTTTTTTTTTTTTATAGGAAGAGCGAAAGATTTTTTTTTAGGCTTAATCAGAATCAGAGATGTTTAGACACGAGTCAACAACTAATATTGAATATTTAAAATTACAAAAGAAGCTTACAGCCAGTAATAGATCAATAATAAATAATAAGACTTTGGATTAAAAGGTTCACAGCAAAAACAAAAAATAGACAAATACAATTAATTGAGAGACAAAACTGGTAAAGACAGAAGACGACAAATTTAAATTGAACAATTACTAAAGCATTCACTCTAAAGGGAGCATTGTAATGAATTCCAGGTGGTCTAAGCATAGAAGAGTTCTGCCAAGCTCAGACAGCTTGTGGGACTTGCATTGATAGATAGTATCCGTGTAAATTCTTTTGTAAGAAAAGAAAACTTGTTTTTTTTGTTGTTTTTTTACATTTTAGGAATCTTGAGAAGGCTACAGTTATGGAAACAAAGTGTGGAATAAACAATGGCTACATTGTGTTAAACATGGGATCAGCATATTGGAATGTACAGAATGGAAAAACAGTGGAGTCTACTTCTAGTTAGCACGTGACCTCCCTATAGGGAAAACAAACTGTCGTGGTGCTTCTTCCAGATATTATGACTCTTATCTGCCTTATTAGCTTGTTACTCTATAAAGTACTGATTCCCAGTCGGTCTGAAAAAAAATACAACTTAAGAATTAAGAATGTAGTTGACCTGTCCCTGAAAGCAGGTTCAACAAACTCTGTCATCAACTCAGAGTTTCCCATTCCAGAAAGGCTGATCACAGTAAGTTCAAACAACTCTGAGCATGTCCACCGTCAGTTAAGCGTGTGCGTGAGTAGAGACAGTAAGCCATCATCAATGTGCCGATACCAGGATTCACCATGGCAACGGGTAAATACAGAGCGGAGCTTTCATTTTAATCCGGTGGAGGAATATGATTATGTTTCAGTGTGGGCCATGATGTTTATCTTTATAAATACAAGACAGGAGAAAGGAAACATTTTAATTAGTTTGGCCCACAATATACATTTTGTTTAAACGGTTTCTGGTCATCATCACCCAACTTGAATTTTCATTGGATGAAACTGGAATTTTACATTTGACTTTTATATCAAGTTTTTCTTACCTAATCTAATCAAGTGTAACCTGACAGGGATAAAATGTCTGTGACAGAAACTGGAGATAAAATTCTGGGAAAATGGACACAGGTTACTTATTTGCCTGTGCTATTAGTTACACAGTAAAGCAACAGACTCTGGCACATTTCCGCTGTCAAAAGGAAGTTTTTATTGAATGAAAAAATGTTTTTTGAATAGTTTCTGACCAGCAGTGGGCTGAAACAAAGTTATGTTTTATGGTGGAGTTCATTATTTCTGCCATTACTGGGTAAGAAATGCCTAATAATTTTTCAGTATAAGCATTTATAATTTGGGCACTCTTACAACCATAGCAGAGATCTTTGTAAGGAGTTACAATTACTAAGTGTTAAGCGATAGTAGCTGTTTCAAGTTATAACATATGTTAACATTAATGTAAACATATTAAAAGAAATGTGTAAGTTTTATAGAGCTATCTACATGCTAATCAGCTAGATTTTAGATATTTCAAACAGATCAGATGACTGGATCTAAATTGGATACAGATCCTGGAGCGGCTTGAATCCATGTTCCTCTCTGCAGCTGCATATTGAAAAATAAATGTTTTAAAATATATTTAGTTCAGAATGTTAAAGTCCTTTCAGCCTCGTCTAAGTTAGAAATTAGTTATTCACATCATCACCACCTCTGACTGACATTTTTCTATCAATGTGACCAACTATGACATATAAGTTAGTGATCATTAATCAGTGTATTATGTGTCTAAAGATTTATACAGAGACAAAAGTTTGATTTAGACAAGGATTGCTGTGGTAATGTACAGTAAATGCTTCCAATGGCACGAAACTGACTTCCAGAACCTACTAATTTACAGAACCTAGTAAATCTCATTGATCTTTTGTCATGTTTGATGCTCCAGGTGCTACTCTGGCAATGCGAGCCACCCCCATACCACTGGAGGAGGTGATGGACTGGAATCAAGCTCCTCCTACATTTGGTTCGGCCCCCGGGGGCTTCCGTCTGCGACGAGGGAGCAGATTTACCTGGAGGAAGGAGTGTCTGGCTGTCATGGAGGGGTGAGGATGAGGAGGGGTACTGATGTAGAATTGTAGAACTGATGTAAGAAGAAGTGAAAGTAACAAAGTGCAATGTGTATCTGCAGCTATTTCAATGATAACCAGTATCCCGATGAAGCCAAGAGAGAGGAGATTGCCACTGCCTGCAATGCTGTCATACAGAAACCAGGTACAGTCTTACTGGCGAAAGGTTGTGAATTGCATCCCAAATTAAGTATTAGTGATTGGGGAAACGAATTATTAGATTTGCTATTTAGTATAAATATGTTAACTACTTCTTTGGCTTAATATGTATTTATTAATTAGAAGAACTGCAGGATCCCAAACTTAATTTTTCTAACTGCATTGTAAAGCTAGTTATGTCCTAGACTGTGTGTGTGTGTGTGTTTTACAGGAAAGAAGCTGTCTGATTTGGAGAGGGTAACATCCCTGAAGGTCTACAACTGGTTTGCGAACCGCCGCAAAGATATCAAGAGGCGTGCTAATATTGGTAATGTCTACGTCTGTATTTGTGTGTGTGTGTGTGTGTGTGTGTGTGGGAGTGAAAGAGAGATACACGTTAGATGTTGTATACTACACTATGGTTTGGTGTAAATAAATAAAGAACCCACAGGAAATCACTTGTGCTGTATCTATGCTTAAGAGCATTATGTGCAAGTAGCACGCACAAGAGCTTGTGTTTCACTTTAACAGAAATCCTAATTGTGTGAGGTTCTTTTTCTGTGTCACCCAGTTCACACTAGTATTGCTGGTCATCACAATAGACAGTGTTAAATTTCTCGCACACCTGAAGAGGAAACAGGATGTTGTTTTCTTTCCGAGAAGAGCAGCTTCTGAATAGTTGAATCACTGTTGTCCTTATTTTGAGTGTGTTGCTGTTTTGTAGCTGAGTCGATATGCTATGATGACGTTTGTGTTTTTGAAGAAGCAGCCATCTTGGAGAGTCATGGCATCGAGGTTCAGAGTCCAGGAGGTCAGTCCAACAGCGACGACGTGGATGGCAACGACTTCCCTGACCAGGTAAACTATATACGTGAATTCCTACATCTTAATGTCTGAACATAGAAACACAAACCCCCTAAAAAGAACAAAGCAGGAACTCTGTATTTTTAAAGTTAATTGCCTCTCTGATTTTCCCCATGAGAACTGTCCTGGTCTCCATAATTGTTTTTCAAGGGGCTCGGCATAACCTCAATAAGCCATTGTTATTAATGACACCCACAGCTGTTGCTGTTGTGATTATGTTGCTCACTTGTGCACAGCTTGTGTTTGTGCTAGATTTTTGCTTCTCAACACTTGTGTTGGACTGTTGTATGTACTATATATCTTGTGCCTTCAACAACTCTGTGTCACTACAATGACAACTGTCACAATGTTGACTATTTATGTAGAAAGCATGTAGCAGTTCTGCGTCTCTGCTCTGTAAATCTGTGGATGATTAGTTTGTAATGTTAGTAAATTACTTGATCAGCCCAAAGCCTTTGGATCAAATGGTCTACCTGATCCTTTCAAGGCAGTGTTCTCCCACATGAAACCAATTGCATGTAATCAGTGCTACAGGGACACTACATTTAGCAAGTATTTGCAGAAGAAAGAAAGTTCAGGGTCAGATTTGGTCTTGAAAACTGAAATGTTTGTCACAGTCCTTCACACAGAAATCACTCCACAGATTGTTAGAGACAACAGAGTGTTGACGATCTTCTTTATTTACAGTCGGTCAATACTTAGGGAATAAAAAGTGTTTGACACATGAAAAAATAGCAAAACACAAATGTAACTCGCTCGTATTGCTCCAATATGAGGAGAAATCTCTCTGATAAGTCGACTTAGCGTGGGAATTTGTTCATAGTGCTTGTATGTTGAATAAAAATTAATGTTTGGCCCCAGTGTGTGAATGATCAAAATCACAGGAATATATGGTCACACCGATAACTTGCCTCTGCCTTGTATAACTTGTTTGCTGGTTTTTCACAGGGCTGTGAGGTGTCCTTATTTGATAAGAGAGCTTCAGCAAGGCAGTTCAGTTTCAGTCGAGCTGACCTGTCCTCTCCAACCCAGGTACAGCTGGAGCACATCTACACCCGCCTTACATTTATCAGCGATTCCACACGGTGCTACAGATCCACTCAACCTTCTTTTTTCTTATCCCCTCACTCAGGTTCCCACACTGCTTCCGAGCTGGTTTTCTGCCCTGGGTAGAGGGGGCGTGTCTGGACAGAGGGCCGCATCTCTTATTGGTCGCTCCCTAATATCAGGCGCGGTTCCTCAGATGGAAGGTTCCAGACTAACAGGTGTTTCCTGGTCCCCTCCTTCCCCCTCTCTCCAGGACGAGCCCACAGTTCACAGTGCCCTGTCCGAGGCCCAGGATCCAGTCAGTTTGGAGAAGGCGGCGGCAGTGAGTGACAGCAGCCCGGTGGTAACCAATCAGGGGGATGGCGCAGGGTGCAGCGTGGGGAATGACATCAAGACGGAGACTCTGGAGGACGACTGAAAGGAGGGGCAGATATCACAGCTGTCAGAGCGATAAACAGGTGTCATTATATGCAAGCAGATTTTATAGGAATGTAATAATAAGTGGAAAAAAATGACCAAAAGTCGTATAAAGTCCAACCCTGAGATACCTCCCAACCCTACCTCCAACCACCAACCTGCTCTGCTACGCTCGTATAGGCATTATTATTGTATTATAATTATAATATTAACAATAAGCTTTTATTTGTTAGTGTTCCCCAGCAACCTGTGGAAAATTTAAAATGTACCTAAAAACAAATCCAGCAAAGAAAGTGAAATAGGACGCACCTATAAGGGAACACATGCTGTAGCTGTCCGTTTTCTTTGTTGATTGTTTATGTTGAGGCATTTTAAATCTTCCATAGAAGGCTGATAAACAGGACTTTCATGCATTGTGCAGATTTTCTTGGAAAACTGCTTTTTTTTCACAGCAGGACAACACTGTATTTGACATGGAATTCCAAACATTTCAGGGTCTTGCACTGTGATCACAACACAACTTAACAGCCTCAAAAGATAAATGCGTTCATTTTAGTTTATATTAACTGATAGTTATAAAGTGTTGCAGCACATTTCATCACAGTTCTTTATATTTTAAATTTTATATTTAATCTTAGGGTAACAGCATATAAGTAATCTGTCTCTGGGCCCAAAATGTCTGAAAAATGTTTAAGAAAAAAAAAGAGAGAAAAATAGTATGAGCCTCCCCTGCCTGATAAGATAAACTCAATGTGTAGAAGCAGCAAAGGCCATAATGATTGAAACACCGATAATGCAATTTTATCATTACTAAATCTTTCAGAATTTATTGTTTTTACTTGTATTCAGATTTTACTTGTATTCGTGTGGTTACTTATATGCTGCAAGTTTATATTGAAAATTCAGCCGCCTAAGGTTTTCAGGCACTAATTTGGACTTAAATGTGATTTATTTCTATTTACAATAGTGAAATTACCCTTTATAAATATTTAAATACTGTGAATTTAGTAGCGTTTAAACTAATTAGGGCCTCAGTTTCCAGTGAGAATTTAAATCCTGTATGGCTTTACTTTGCTTCCAAATCGATAACAAGTTTGTTTGTTTTTTAATTTCATTTTTTTGTTTTGTTTTTTTTGAGTGAGTTGTATGAAAACTAGAAACCTGGGCGTCCTTGTGACCGGGTGACGTTTATTCATTCGTACCCAGTTACCTGCTGGATTATATAATTAATAATCAACACATATCATTCAGCTGAGAGGAAGTCAGTAGTGTCAAAAAGCTGTTTAAATACTAAAGATTAAAATGTAAAGTGAATAAATACAGATGGGTGATAAATTAAAGGAAACTGAACCACTTAACTGAAACTGAACCTACAGTGTTAGGATCCAGTTTGGGCCTGTTTGTCCCTGTAGAGGGAAAGGTCACAATAATTCTACTTTCCTAATAAGGGCGTTCTCTTCCAGGCTGGCAGTGCATTGTATCTTTAGGCATGCAGTCTGCATATAGCTTTCAGACGTGCTTTAAGTTTTTCTAAACATGGTCTATCTTTTGATTTTCTTTTTTTTTTTTAAATGGTTATCTTTTCAGGTGAAATAGCAAGTATGTTTGGTGTTAATGTCACTGGCTGGAGGCCATTGATTGGTAAACATTTGGTGCTTGGAAAGCAGCTGTGGCTGAGAGAGCCATTCATAAACTGATTGGAAGATTAGTGGTTCAGTTTGCACGTTGAATTGTCCTTGGGCAAGATGCTGAACCCCATATTAACACATTTGAGATGTTCAATACGGGTGCTGATATGATAGTTAGTAATGTAAAAAACCTGATATTCCGACTATATTGGCCCATATGTTTTTTCTTTCTCTAACATTTGTTGTGTAGCTATTTATTTACTTGTTTACACTCTGCACTTCTCAGCTGGGATCAGCTGGTTTTTGTGTTTGCATTGTACCAAACATAGACATTTGAAACGTGTTTGCTGTTGTAAGTGCTGATGCAATAGATCGGTAAGTGGCTAATATCATTGCCCCCGATGTATCTATCAGAGCGCGAGTGTTTGCACCATATTCTTAAAGGCCCATAGTATGCAAGCACTATATGAATACAGGTCTATTTAACGTTCACCAGTTTGGCAGTGTTGGGTTGTGCTTATTTTGTGTGAGCCGATGAACCGAAAAAAATGAGCCAAGAAAACAACTTTTGAAAACAGAAAGCAGACTCTTGTAAGCTGTGAAGTCACCAGACTGTCACCAGAATTACACTCACTTGGGCAACTATGGGAGAATGTGGGCTAGTTAGAGAGGACTCTGAAAACACCAAATGAGGGAATATGTTTTGGAGGAATGCTGTTCATCCCTGTAGTAGAGTTTTAGAAATTTGGAGAATCACTGAATTTCCAGTGCATGAAGGGCCAACACCTTGACACGACATTGGGTTTTTCCTTTAATTTGTTACCCATCTTTCTAATATGTGTGTGTGTGTGCGTAGACACACAGACTATACTTAAATACAGTATATCTATCCAAATCCATTTCTTTGTACACTATATAGACATATTAGCTTCAAATGAGAGAAACTATCAGTATGAGTCTTATCATGTTGGTGAAAGACGAGTGAAACATTAGCCAAAGTATTAAGTTTTAAAATTTTGTGTATTTTCTGAGTGTATGATAATCATGGATGAAACTGTGTGTTTGAGATATGCTAATCAAAGACGCATCAGATGTGTTAGAAACTATTTCAAGCAAATGCATCATTTTTATATTCTTTTTCAGGTATATCTGTGTTTGTGCTCGATATGCCATGTGTTCAAAACACACACTGTCACTTTTAAGCTGTATTTTCATTTTGAATGACACTTAATTTGTTTATGGTGCTTTGAGTCCTTGTTGAAATATTTCACTAGTCACTAAGACTGACTGACAGGCCAGAGGAGGTTAATTCTTTTGAAATCACCATAAGAAGAAATCTCCTTTAATAATTAAAAAACCAAGTAAATATTTGAGGTAAAATTGAGGATATTTAAGGTTAGTACAGCCATTGTAGAAGTATTTTTAAAAACTGAAGGCATGGAAGCGTCTAATAAGCCATAATTTAACTGTCTAAGTCAGATACACTCCTTGGTCTTCACATCTGGGTTCAAAACACCCAAGACAATAATGGCGAAGAAGTCCAGATGTGGGTGACGTCACAGCGATGCCATCCGTCTTTACTAAACTGCTCGTGGTTCATATTGTTAAAGCTCCAGAACCCTAAAATAATTTCCAGATCAGTTTTGTAGTGAATACAAAATCATCCACCGGTCAAAAGTGAGTAAGGGCTCTGGGGCTTTTGGTTTAAACGCCGTCCTAGTCATGCACTCCCAAAATGTTCTGCACACTAAGCACCGTGCTCAGAGCGTTTCAACTACACTAACAGAAATGTCATAGTGATCCAAGCTTTGTACGTACGTCCTGTTCCACCAGAGTCAAGGAGGAGACGTGGCTCCTCAGCTGCTTAATGTTCTGCTGATGAACATTAAGATAATTGAAAGATATATGGTCACAAGTATGTCTGAAGGATCCAGGATTTTAACTGAAGATTTTGACAAAATTTTGACTCTGGCTTTGGCTGAAAATGAGCTCAAGTTTGTAGGCGAGAAAAGCAAAACAATGGGTTAAAACGCGCTAAAAAAAAGTAAGGATGACTGCAGTCTCCAGTATGAGCAACACGCACACAGACAGACACTTACTAACCTTTAAAACAAAATAAAAAAAAGTGAGTGCAGCTCAGTGGGGGATCACTGCTGACACTATCATTCAACACTATCAGTCCAGCTCTTACATTTGCTTACCTTTTACAGCTGACACTAAAACCTTCTCAAAGGCTAAAACATTAATAATACTACAGTGCAGTGTAACACTTGATAGAAACCTAAATGCTTATGAAGGTGCAGCACACCTCAGCTTCATGCTTAAGTGCCTCATTTTTCTCAGCGCACTAACAGAGGATCAGTGCATGAAGAAGACTTCTACAATGGCTGTACATTTTTAACCGTACTAATGCAGGCGAGTTAATAACATGATGTTCTGTTACACTAAAGCGGCTTCATTCAAACCGGTCCATCGTCACCAGGTGCTTTACAGGCTAAGCTACTAGTTCGGAGTTTAAAAACTCAACATATATACCTCGCTCCCTCCCATTCAGCTATAAGCTACTCCCCGCAGGTTTGTTCACAGCTGCTTCAATGTGAATCAAAGCTTCAAACTAACTGTCGAGCTGATTTGCGTCAGTCCCGTCTGGATCAAACTGTGACAAGGCCGTAAAGATGATTCACGCTGGCTGACAACAGAAGCGTCAGCGGCTTTTCAAAAGGGAAATTTCTCCTCAAACTAGAGCCAGTAAATATCACGTTTAAAGGGAATTTACTCATTTATGAGCTCCAACGTCCACCAGGGTCCATAAAATACGAAATAGTCTCTCTGTCATTCTGGTGGATTTCAGTGTTTCGGGCTAAATGTCTGAGAAACTTTGTTGCATGGTGGAGGATTTCTTTAATTGTGCGGCAGCAGAGCTGTCCTGGGTGTCTTTGCTTTAAGCATTTGAGACATTATTAGTCAGTTATGTAGCTTTCTGTCATTTAATGATTTACACCAAAATTTACAAACCCATCAAAGGGTTACAGATCGTTTTTTACTTAGTTTTTTTCTTTTTAATCTGCTAAGCAGAAGCCTTTCTGAAATGAATCTATGGATTCATTTAGGCCATTGTGCTATTTTGAGATTATTCTTTTTTGCCTTCATGGTCTTCTCATGACATTGCATTTTGGAGGTCTGAAGCAGCCAGTTAGTGTGTGTTTGTGTCATTTTAGCTATTTTGTACATAAGAAAAAGGGAAAGAAACTGCAAATGAAAAATAAAGGCAAGGTCACAGTCTTAGTTTGATTACCCATCGCGGTCTATTAAAACGATTGGATAGATAAATCTGAGGTGGATCTGTGTCAATAATTTGTTAAGCACCACCAGGAGACCTTACAAAAGTGAGAGTAAACACTGATTTAAACGTTAAGAAATAAGCTAAACCTCCTTACATAAAGAACCCATATTTGCTTCTAATAACAGAAACCTCAGTCTTTTCTGGTGTTTACTGTGCTTTTGTTTGTCTGTTTTGATCTAAATGGACTCTTTTTGTGCCAGAAACTGCCTAATACAGTTAAAGTTCTCATAAAATAAAAAGCAGTAGGACAGAAACAGAAAAGCCTTTGCTCGTGCTGCGTGTTTCCATCTGCCTTCAGTCCTCTGTTGCCTTGTTGAACTGTTTTTCTTTTTTTGTTTGTTTTTTGGAACATCTACCTGTGCATATGTTTGGCACTGACTACACCTTGACTCGTCTTTACCTGTGCCATATCCCGCCGTCACTTTGGCCGGTGGTCCACATAGTACAGCAAATACTTTATTCAACAGGAAAGTTTGGATGTGCGATGCTTCCTTTAACAAAATCAGGGTGCATGTTAAGGTTGAGACTGATGCCTCTCATGTGAGGTGCTTTCATTCCTCCTTCATTGCTCAGTGTTGTGATATGCAGTTTCACGTTTAAAGAGTTAAAAAAAAAAAAAAATCTGTTTTTTGGGTTGTTTTTTTTTTTTTTAAATTAAGGTGAAAAACACATCATCCATGTGGTCAACGTGAAATGGAGACGCTCCGGTGTTGATGTTCTCATGTAATCAGCCAGGAGGAAAACAAGCAGTGGTTGCCATTTCACTGTGGCAATAAGCTCTTCAATAAATCTCTGTAAAATGAAAAATATCAAACCTCAGCAGGATCTTTGTTGTATCAGTTTAAATTGATTTTTCTTTGTTTATTTGCTTCTTTTCTATTTCAGGATTTAGTGCCTTTTTTGGACAGTAGACTGTTCTGTAATCGCTATGTAGAAACTCTACATAGGCCTTTTGTTACTTTTTCATCTGTTGGATAAACCTTATGTTATATTTAAGGTGTGTTTTTATTGATATTCTATTTACAAGGGAATAAAAACTGATCAGACTCCATCAGTGTGCTGCTGTGCTTTCTTTACCTGCACATCTCACTACAGAATATTTAAGGCATTTGAGACTTTGGATGAAATCTCCGGTAACTAGTGAGCAAACTAAGATATAAATGTGTTCAAGTCATCAGGTTTGACCTGAGTGTCTGCTCTTGTCACTATACAGTCTGAAAATAAAACCAGCACAAGTAAAAGAATTTGACATCCAAATAAGGTCATCTGCTTCCTGAGTGCCAAGAGGTTGTGATTAGATTTCTGCCTAATTTCCAAAGTAGTCATTTGTGGTACTGGAACTGGGGAAAAAAATAAATAACCCCACCGATATAAAAGATCTGTAAAACAGATTTGCACAATTGCATTATGCGTACAGTGTGATCTGTGCCTGCAACCACGGGAGAAAACTGAGCATGTGCAGTGGGCTGGACAACAAGAAAGGAAACCAGAAAATAGGAAAACTTGTTTGTCCATAAGCTTTTTCCCTTTTCCCAGTTCAATGAAACTAGCGTGAAACACTCATACCATTATGATTTAAGCATTTTACTCTTGAAGTATGTGTTTTCCCACTTGAGCCCTGCCCAGTGACACGAAATATGCAAACTGCTCAGTTCTGTAGTCTTACTGCTTTAATAATAAATAAATAATTCGGAGTTCAGTTGAATTTCTGTATAGCTCCAAATCACAACAGCAATGGTCTCAAAGCATGTTGTACTTTAACCTCCTAAGACCCAAACTCTTCCACGGCATGCATTTTTAATTTCTCTTTGATATTTGGGCTGATTGGGGCCCGATGAATGTAAAAACAAAGAATTACCAGATTTTTTTTTAACTTATTTTTGTTTTTATGAAAAATCAGGGCCACATATGAGGATATTCGTTTAAAATTTTGATAGAACAGTAGCAGTATAATGTCCTCGTAAGTGGATATCAGGCCCTTGTAGAGCAAACTTGAGTAAATAACCCAAAATGTGATGTCCACATATGTGGACACCAGGTCCTAGGAGGTTAAGGTAAAAACCCTAAAATACTGAGAAACCCTAACAATCACACCCCATATGAGCAAGAGATTTGGTGACAGTGTGAAAGACAAACACTCTTTTAACAGGAAGAAACCTCTAGGCTCAGGATGGAGCAGCCATCTGCCACTACTGATTGGATTGATGAAGGAGACGAGACAAAAGCCATGAAGAGGAAGAAAGCCAGATATTAAATGCAGAGACGTATATTAACATGTGGTGGGTTAAAGGAATATATGTTCCACAGTATTAACAAAATAATTCCAGTTTAAGCTTCTGTATTTCCTGTTAACGTGGCTCAGTTACCAATTTGGAAAAAGCAGGAGCTCTGAAGTCTTAAGAAAATAGATATTTTCTACATGAAGAAATAAATCTGTTTTAAACTCGACTTAGTTGTAGTTAAAGCAGTTTGAGCCACATCAATTAATACACCAAGCTGAAGGCTGAGGTATCCTTTAAATGAGTTTTGTAATGAATCTGACTGGAATTAAAGTGATTTTAAAGTACCTAATAACTTTTTGTCTTGGCCTTGAGTGGTGTAAACAATCCTGCCTTAACTTGTATATTTGAGTTTTCAGCTGTGACATTTTTAAATCAGAGGAGTGTTCGTCGGAGGACGCACGATTAATTCTGTGCTATAATCTGAGCAAATTACACAGTCTAATGAAAACTTGGCAGCAAGACTGACTCACTTCAATTCATTTGACCTTATTTGAACTTAAATGGGCTGACCAGTAAAACAAGTCCATAATAAACCCCCCCAAAAAGTTGTGGTGTCTTCCAGTATTAAGAATTTATGTATACTATATAAGTGCTGTTTCAACATTACACCCGTTTCTCCACATGAAAGAAACACAACAGGAAATCTGTAAAATTACAGGTAAAGTTCCAGAAAATGGAAAAAAGTTCCAGTGGTGCCAGCTGTGTTTTGAGATAACAAATGAAACAAACAAAATGCAGTTATTTCTAAAAACTTCAAGCATCAAATCTTCTAGGCACAAACAAACAAATACTCTGTTAATATTCCTCTTTTATTAAATTTTATTTAATCTTATCAGATTACCCTTCAGATGGTTTTAAAAAAAGAAAAAGAAAAAACTTATTATAATACATGTTTATTCTTTGGATTGCAGCATATAATTACATAAAACAATTAAATTAATCAAAACCCAAACTTGTGCTCAGATTTTTTTCTTTTATAATTCTTAATATGAGCATATATATACACACACATACATACATCGAACAAGCACTTGGATGGTGCACTCACACATACAAATGACACATCAGGACAAACCTGCCCTAAGGGATCAATAGTAGCAGTGACTGATAATGATTAGTTAAGATGATAGATGGGCTTTATTAATACTGCTGACCAGGCTGAAGCCCAATAAACAAACACTTGAATATTTAAATATTTTCAGCTGAATGGGTTAAAAGATACACGACTGAAAATATTTTTTTGTTGTCGTTTTTTGCAGGAGTAACAAGAGGAGTAAACTCTCTGACTCGGCAAGCACCAATCGCTCAGCTCGGTAAAAATATGGCAGCTGGTACCTCAGAGGAATATTGATAACAGCCTTTAAAATACACCAGCAGACATTGTATCTTAAATGATGCACATGCAACAAGGCGGCAATGCATCACCCGATGCCCTCATATTGCTCATTTGTGCAGTTTATGCTAGCACAGAAAACAGGAACTTGCTGCCAGCAGTGAAAGGCTGTAAAAAAAATAACTATAAAAGGGCCTCGGAGCAGGAGGTGGCATAAGCAAGGCCAGAGGTAGTTTCAAGGTGAAAACTAACTACCCAGGCAGGAAAATATGCTTTTGTCCAACACAAATCCAAGAAAATACAATTTCGGAGATAAGATTTCATCCCAAGTAGCTGTTAGGTTGCTGCTGCAGGGCAGTGGTAGGTTAGATTTCACTGTCTAGCTATATAGAAAATTCCCTGTGAGGAAGTCAGGCATGGTACCCACTAGGGGGCGACACATTAGCCTTCCTTTAACTGGAAGAGAGTAATAAACCTGACAGCTCCTGTGGACCAAACCATTAAAAATTAAACTAGACTGGCTTTCTGTGGTTTTGGAATGACCCTTTTGAATACTGCTGAGTTTAGTACAGAGCAGAGCTGAAATTGTTGCTGCTGAAACTAGTCTGGCTCCAGGTTGAAGGCCACATTAAGGCAGGCGGGGGTTTGCTCAAAACCAGTGATCCTATACTCAGCATGCAGCTGCAGGCAGTACGACAGACGATGCAAAGACATGGGATTGAAAATGAGCAAAATAAAAGCAAAAAACCTTAAAAAAAAGAAACTGCGAGGGACAAAAGATTCGTCCAGACCGACATACGCTTGGATCCATATCACAGGAATACAAGTAGAATTAAATGTGGTCCTGATGGTAGCGTCATGGAAACAATCTCTACCTCTAATCTTTATAACTACTGCAGCAGAGATGGAGCCTATTGAATTGAAGCTAGAATATTAAACTCATCCAAACAGCAATTACTAACGCTACACTTCCTTTTGTTCAGTTCTTCTTTAAAAAAAAAAGAAAAAGAAATCGACCCTTGTTGACGTGTGGATCTTGAGCATCCTGCAGTCTACAGAGCTGTTTTCTTATCTGCTTTATGCCCTCATCACACTTGATCCACTGCTATGGGGAGCTAAACAGGAGATTGTGCTGGAAGAGAAGTCCATCTACATTGGAGCTTAGCTCTGCTTGGCTCTACATTTTACAGTTTAATTTCTGGGAGGAAAACAGTGAGTAATCTTAAATAATCATACTAGGAGAAGGAGAAGAAAAACAGGTAATCTGAAACAAGAAAAAACCCACTTCATCTTTAAAAAAACAAACAAAAAAACAGTTTGTATTTTTCTTCTTACATGTACAATAATTCCAGAAATTAAGTCTTCAATTCCATCTGGAGGCGTTTGTGCAAATGAATTGAAGCGTTGATATGAAAAAAGTGTGTGAAAGATACATGGTCACATGGTTTCTGAGGCACAACAACATAAAAGAACATCCAGAAGCCTGAAGTGATCTCAAACACACAAAGCAGAGCAGACACCAGGACGGGAATTAGTATTTTTTGCCAGTAGAGCAGCGAGGGCGAAGGCTTGCCGCTCTATGCTGAAGTCCCAGGAAATATACGTGAAACGGCCGCTGACAGTTATTTTCCCATCTTGGCAACGACTCAAAGACACAACTGAATCAGAGACAGGTGCACTCGACACTCACCCACACACACAAACGCACACAGGAACACTTCCTTTATTACCACCGAACTGTTACAGACCACATTATTGAAAACTAACCGACAGAGCACTTCACAACCTGCTAACTAATGACACAACAGGCAGAAACTAGCCAATCAGAGGACTCCAGAGGTCTGGATTTTATGGCCAGACAATAAATACACAGATAATAAAATAGACTGTGGAGCCTCATCTTATATTTCAATCAGTTTCCTGTACAGAAGTGATTCTTCACCCAGAAAATATCCTGCCCATCGCTTCTTCAAGGCTCATACGACAAAGTGCCTCATTCAGAAGAATTTTACTAAGTCATAAAAATATATGGGCCACTGAACCAGGAGCACAGACTTTAGTTTTGTTTGTTAATTCGGGAATTAAACACTACTACTGAGATCCAATCTATCATACAGTATGAGACACGAGTAATCAACTGATTCATTTACAGGTAAATTTACAACGCTAATAGCAGCGATTTTAATGAAATCATTTGTGCAACATTTATTTATTCAAATAAAAAGGCTTTACCAGCTTGTGTGCGATCACTGCGTGCACACAAGCATTTAAACATAAATAGTAACTTCACTGATGGATCCATGAAGACGATAGTGTTCAGACATAGTGTGTTTACAGTATAAGCACACAGTAATCCAGATAACCGTTCCATCATCAACATCAGGAACCTGAAAACCATTACAGACACCAAAAACCTGCCTCATCCTTCAATAAAACTTATTCAGTTCATTGGGAGGCTCTTTTAAAGGAACCATAGAGCTAAAATATCCCAAGAACGTTCAAAATTAATTATTTTCCACCTTTAAAGCCATCTGGCCGTGCTTCATCCTCCCTCTCTGAGACAAACCGAACACTTCCTCACCTCAGTCTCGACATTACTCCAGAGATTTAGTGTTGCCTTTTCAAAAAGGACCGCCGAAATTAAAAAAGCAAAAGCCAACAAAACTCCAGAACCCTCCAAAAAACATCTCCCATTATGCAACTCAGTAGCAGCTTTTATTAGAGTCTCACCTCGAGATTAATGCATCTGTGGCTTCATGGTATAAATTTATAGAAAAGTGTCATTTGCTCAGGTGTACAGAGCTCCTCCTCAGAGCTACAGGACGTTTTCACAGGCAGTAAAACTTTTCAATGTGAACTGAACTGGATTGGCCCTTTAAAGAAGACCTATTATGCTCATTTCCAGGATTTTCATTCTTTCCCATGTGACTGAATACAGTTTGCTTTGTATCACTTATGTTGGAATATCATCCGTTTGTCAGGCCTCTTGTGAAAGCTGCATAAACTCGGGGGAGAGTCACAATTAAAAAGAAAGGCTGACACTTTAACACTTTAAACAAATTTAACATGTTTCAAATTTTTGCCTTTCTCCTTGGACTTCCATCATGTAACGGATTAAATGACAACTTACTCAAAATAACCCATATTTATATTATAGTTGGACTCAGTGGAGCCCCTCAATTCATAGAATGAAATAAGCTATTTTAGCTCCATTCCCCTCGCTTCAGGATGCCTTTCCTGATTGGCTCCTGAGATTAACCTGAGATGATTAGGTCATATAGAGCCAAGAATATAAAAACTGTCTGAAACAGAGCATTTTGAGAAGCTTAAAGCCTTAGATTTTGGCTTATAGGGATTACTTGTGCAAACATTTATTTTAGATATGATCGTTCACCACTGTAAAAGTACATACAGTACAGGAAATGAGTAAAAGCATAATAGGTGTCCTTTAACTTGTAAAAGCACTGCAAACACATATACCATCTTCATTCCTAATAGTGCTTTGGTGCACTGAAACGATTTAAATCACATTAAATCACAAGAATAAAATTCAGTGTAAAAATGTCATCATCCCTCTGGAATGTTTCATAAAACCTAATTTAAAAAAAAGTAATAATCCACATGTCTACGATATCTTTTAAATTTTCTTCCACAGATCAGTCAGGACTGCCTCTGGGTTTAACAAAATGTACTCATAGCTCGTTCTCCCATTTGTGTCAGTATAAAGAAACAAGGACTAAAAACTTACTTTTAAAAAGATCAAATGCATAGATGCAAATTCACCCTTCTCTCAAGCTTAAGTCACTTTCTTTTCCTCAGCACATACTCTGCCCATTTCCACCTCCACAGCACTAAGGTGCTGCCCAAACAGCGCCTCCTGGTGTCCGGATATCATCAGTCACTTTCAGGGACATGGGAATATCCTGACTGGGATTAAAAATCCAAACAAACAAAAGAATAAAACAAACAAAACAAAGACGACACCAAAGAAAGCCAACCTGTTCTCGTTACCTTATCTGGTCGCTGCATCATAACCACAGACATGTTCTGTTCACGTACAGAAGCTCCTTATCCAACGTCTCCAGTGCAAAAATCAACTTTTAAAGCCTCCCAGTTTCATAGTGGCTTTGTCACGACTATTCCTGCTGTACGAAGCTAATCTTTAACACCATCACGACTACAACATTAACGTACACACAGAGCAACACTGTACAACATTTACACACACACGCACACTGTGCTTTCCCCTCTGCAGTCCCTGAGATCACCTCACACTTAGCACTAGGCATTCTCTTCAACACAAACACGGCTACAAGGAGTTAAATATACAGACAAATGCAAACCAAGCCATGGTGAAGGCACATTCTGGGAGGATCAATCTTCAAAAGAAAATGGGAAAAAAAGGAGTCCGAGAGGGAGAGTCAAAGTGTCAGTCTGCAAATTGGACCTGGAGAGTTCAGGAAGGTGGCAACCGTAGCGTTAAATTCTGGACTATCAAGTAGAGGCATCCTATGCAGGGATACAAACATGTCAAGTGTGAAAACGCAGCAAATATCTACTGCCACAATATGATTTGAGGTTTGTGGTACTCAGGAACTGAGATAAATAAATAAAATGTCAAAGAAAAGTGACGCCAATCTTCACTGCCTAATAGTCAGCTTTATAAAATCTTTATGGTCAAATAGGATCATTTGACTTCTTTTAACAACTATTACAGGCTGACAATTAATCGTGAAAGATGAACGACAACAAAAAAAATAAAATAAGATGGGGCCAGTAAATCCATTAGCCTCGTCCTTTGAAAGTCTTCCATCCCACTGTAAAAATACCTTGCTCCCAACCAAATTACCCCAGTGTGACCACAAAAAAGCCACATGTTTGCATCCCTGTATATCAGCTAAGAAAGCATCATCCAGCCTGCGGGGTTCAGTCCTCACTCCTGGTCCAAATAGTTCTGCTTTTCATTCAGTCTCAGCAGTCTTCCCACTGACTGCTAATCATCTTCCCGCATGACAACTGGTCCTTCCACGTACTTCCAAATATCCTGCATAGTCTTTCATTATCTTACTTGAATTGTTCTTGAAAGTTCTCTTTATCGTGTTTATTCTATATCCATCCAGACTCTATGAATGGATGCAGTGAGTGTAGAATCTAACTGTAGGAGGTTAGGCAGTAGGTCAGTTGTAGAGTATGAGCCTGTTGCATAGCTGAGAGGAGGAGGACGACGATTGTGGGTTCCTAGTTTTCATGTCTCAGCTGCTCCAGGATTTGCGATTCTCCCCTCGGCGTGCAACAATGGCCTCTCCTCGCAGGATGGGGACGTGGGCAGAAGGGGTAAACTCCCCTGTCTGCCGATTGGTCCGCTCGCGGGAGGACAGCCGGTTTGGGCGGACCAGCACCCCGTAACCCGGCTTACAGTGGAAATACCGCTGACCTCCGACGGAGCCGTCGTTCTTACCTGCAAACATAAGGTCATCTCCATCAATCGACAGACATTTAGGACTATGGTGGACTGCACTGATCCTTTTAACTGGATACATACCTACAGGAGTGTCCAGCTCCACCCCCACCCAAACTCCTTCAGCAAACTGTGTCACCCCAATGTAACGCACCGTCCCCGCCTTATTGTTCCCTACTGTAACATATGCTCCTTCTGTCAGCCAATCAGGCAGCACGTCTTCACCACCTCGCTCATCATCATCCACAAAGATCTCTAGTCTCTCAAAGCCTTCATTTCCTCCGGAGTTTATCAGCTTCTGTTCGGAGGAGACGTCGGACGTGATGCTATTGTGATTGGCTGAGTTGTGAGAAGCAGGCGAAGCGACGACTGACACCTTGGCACCAAACTGAGAAGGAGAGGTCACAATATCGTTCCTGTCAGCGCCCTGCTGCTGGGGGTTTGTGGGTAACGTGGTCTCGGCAGCCAGGAGGGAGGAGGATGAGGAGGAGGGTTGGAGAACGTCACACAGGGTAGCTGTAGAAACACTAGCAGAGAAGTAGCCGCTTGACGACTGGCTGAGGGGGCTGAGAGGGGTGGTGTCATGCGGGTCATGCACAGGAAGAGGAGAGACTTCTGGGAGCTCTGCCCGTCTGTCTTTGGCTGGGGGCCGTAGAATAGCAGTCTACAGGAAACCGGGGGGACAGATAAGAGCATGCAGACAAGGCAAAACAAAAGAGTAATCAACAACAGTAATCAACCTTCAAAATAAAACTTGACAGGAAGAAGTCTAGGGTCTGCGAATCTCATCTTTTGACTGCGTTGACTCCCTATAGAGGCCCAAGGTGCATATCAGGCTAAAGCATACGTTACTGTGTACAGGGTGAGCTACGGCACAGATTTAGTGCAGTTCTATAAATCAAGCACAATGCAATTACGCTAATGAGTGAATCGCTGAAAAGGTCTTAAACTGCACATAAAGAGCAATTCATTAAAACTTACAATGGGACCACATTAAGAACCGATGTGGAATTGGAATCTAGTAAGGATGCATCTTACAGAGAAAGAAGAGAATAAACAGAACTACAGAACTGTATTATGGGACTGCGTGATTTGGGTACTAGATCTTCAGTTGCTTTTAGTATCCCTGAATTTATAAAAGTGCATTATCAGACTGTTGCAATGACCCTTGTTAGTTGATAAATTGGACAGCAGGGATTAATGGAGGCAACTTTTGTTTTTTGCAATACACTTGGGGAAAAAAAGTGAAATCATCCTCTAATGCTGCAAACTGAAAACAAACAGAGACTGTGGTTACCTAATGCGGTTTTTCCTCAAAGAACAAAGTGGATTAAACTACAAATAAAAATTACTAATCAAAGGTATTCATGTTATTTTGATCTCAAACAAAATCTTAAAAAACCTGATTAAAATTAAGTTACCGATAAACCAAACAGCATGTAAAGGATAAGACGAGATTTAATCTCACCGTCTCGGTCTTGCCTTTGTTGTCGTCCCCTCCTGATGAGGTCACTATACGAGGCACGTGCTGCTGAGTGACAAGGACACAACAGAGAAAAAAGAAATGCAAATAAACAGGCTGTGGCAGGCTAATGGCACTGAATCAATGCTATGTATTTAACATCATGTCATGCGGCCTGGCCTTAGTCCATGGGCCCACCCTTTCGTAAGTCCACCACCCACAGGAAGGGCTGGATGCAGTGTGTGCTGGGCCGATTCCTGGCTACCAAGGCTAGCAGTGGGGAAGGAGCCTGAGCTAATGTGTAAGGTTGAGAAGTACTGGATAGAGATAGTGAGGCTCAACTCAACACACAGCTCTGGAGTTATCTTTGGCAGTGCTCCACCTGGGGATTCTGTCAGTGAGACCTGGAGGGGTGTGACTGGCCTGCCACACCTGAGTGGTGTTCTACTACTGGACTTCTGTACAAACCACAGTTTGTCCACAGAAAACCATGTTTGAACATAAGGGTGTCCATAAGGGCACCAGGACATCCCAGGCAGCTCGATGATCAATTTTGTAATTGTGTCATAATGGGGTTAGCTCCTCCAGCCATACATTTGGACACTCGGGTGAAGAGAGGTGCTGAGCTGTCAACTGATCACCAGCTGGTGGTGAGTTGGACCAGTGAGGTTGCACTGGGAATGTCTGACAGAGGCTACCGTCCACGAAATCTTCAACTCCCAGCATGAAGGAGCAGTCCTATCAGGCTTGGTTAGACTGTGGGACTTGGAAAGCAGCCAATAAGTGGAAGAAAATTGATGGATGTTTCTATGATATAGTGAAAAACAACGACATTTACTGGCACATGAAGAGTCAGTATTTACATTTTTGACCCTTCCTTTTCATAACTTGAAGTTCTAAAAAGTGGGGGGTAAGTAGAAATCCTCAAACTGATCAGCTAGGACCACTGATATGGCAGGAATCGATCACCAGTAGTCTAAATCTGACCAATAAGTTGATAGCCAGCATGCCACACAGAACAACACAATGCACACTTTCTTTTAGTCATTAATTTGTCAATTATAATTCATCAATATTTTACTGAAACCATGAAACCCTGAAGAAAGAATAAAAAAAACAACAACAACAAAAAACAAACAAACTTGTGCCTGCGAAAACCTCTGGTCATGAGTGCAGCTACAGCATTACAGCTTATTAACGCATGCTGAAATGTCCTGGGCAAGATGTTGAACCCCAAATTGCTACCGATGCACCGATTGCAGCTTGAGTGTGTGGAAAGCAGGTAAAAACTGCTTAGTGGTGTAACCACACGTAACCATCTGTATGGTTATGTGTGAACTCATAACATGGAGTGAAAAATGTCACCTGCAATCAATAAACTATTTCAATGGGCAGAAAGAGTAGAAATCAATTCTGATTAACCCGTCTACAATTTAGTTCAGGTCATTTCAGTTTTATTGAAATTGCCAAATAACAACAGTCACCTCAAGGCGCTTTATATTGTAAGGTAAGGATCCTAGAATAATGGTTCAAATATTTAAAAATAAAAGTTGAAAAATAAAAAAGTGATATTATATCTATTGCAGGTATGTAACAAACTCAATACAAGGCTTCCAGGGAATTGCACTGGACCATCTGCTGACCTGCTGGTTTTGCGGCGAAGGTCTCAGCTCCTTCTTCTCATCTCGCACTGGAAACAGAGACTTGAGCAGTTTGGGCATCTGGGGAACCAGCGCCTTAACTGAAAGATAAGAGGCAGCAAGTCCTGAACGACCTGGAGGGGGGGAAGAAGGGAAGAAGGCGAGAAGGGAGGAGGCAGAAGAGAGGGAAGGAAGCAAGGAAACAAGAGGAGGTCCAGGAGGTAGAGGAGGCATGAAAGATTAAGATTGGAAGTTGAAAGTGAGTCCAGAAAATGGCAAAAACCCCAATACTGGGATAGACTAACAGAGGAAGCTGGCAAAAACAAAAAAACAAAAAAACAAAAAAAAACACTAAACAAAAAAAAACTAACACAAAGATGATTTCAGCCATTAGGATATGATTTCATAAACACTCTAAATTACTGGACTGTGAAAGAGAAATTATTTAAACATCATTAATTCTGTTTATTTTCAAAACAGAATTACGCTGAAGGACGTCACAGTGACAATGATTCAAACTGACATTAACATGAAATCACTATGAATCAACTAACTGACAGACAATATTCAGATTAATCACAGCAGACATTAAAAAAAAAAAAAGCTCTGTTCAAGGAGATGAGGAGAGAATGGAGACCTTTACACTAGAAATGAATACAAAGAGAGCAGGTAGATAGTGTGATAACACACTGGACATGGAGGATCTAGCATTTAATAATGTGAACAATGAAACATCAGATGGTGTGGTTAAATATCTTTGGAACATCAGACAAAAGAGGACAAGGTGGAAGAGAAAGTAAGGTGAAATCTGTGAGCAGCTCAAGTGGATGAATCCAGGCAGAAGAAAAAGGAGGAGAAAAGAATGGCTGGGGGAGTAAGATGGAGCAATGAGCAGAGCCCAAAGTGTTTTATTGAAGAGAGAAAGGAGATGGGAAAAGAAGGAGGGGTTTACCTTGCTCTGGTTCCTGGTTCTGTGGAGGAGGAGTGCCGAAGGGAGTAGTTGATGAAGACGGGGAGGTAGAGTAGGTGGAAGGGGAGGAGGCTGGGCGGGGCAGGGTGCGAGGAAACTGAGAGGGCATGTAGATATCCTGCTGACTCTCCCATCGACCCTGAGGGAGCAGACAGAGATAATGTTGGATTTAAAAGGATGAAATATCTGAGTCGTACAGCATCCACAAGTAAAAGCACACAAATTACTGCTCCAAGCACAAAGTATAATTTATGTATAGCTGTTCTTGTCAACTAAAAGATGCAAGTTGGTTAGTTTCTACTTTCAATGTACTACCTGTGCTAATGCACATTATTTTTAAATAATAAATAAGCATATTAACTTAAAAAAACCCAAACAAAAACAACAGCAAAAACAAGAAAAAAAAACCAAAAAAAAAACAACAACAGGAAAATACCCCTTTTTCAGATATACATGGTAACCCATATGTAAACAAATCATAAATTTTTTATGCAAATATAGGGTAAAAGCAAACAGGTCTTTCTGTTGATTTAAACTGAAAAAGTTCAAACAGGGTTCCTAAACCTTTCGAAATATTGTTTTTTGGTCTTTCAACATGGTTTGTGTTCCAGTGTGCTAATGCACTTTACAATATGACATTAAAGTTGGGCCTTTTGAAGCATGTTGGCTGAAGCATAAAGCATAAGCATAAAAAAAAAACCATTGTGTCACTTTCTCAAAAATCACTGTCAATAAATTATAAACTTATTTCAATTATAAACTTATTTAAATGATTATGGTTGGTTACTTTGGTTCAGTGCTGAACTCTATAGTGTTTGGTGCTGAGATTAATCTGACTAGTATTACGTAGATAACTAGGGGTGCAACGATACACAAAATTCA
>NW_024582363.1:1642558-1653512 GCF_018398535.1 Haplochromis burtoni
CAAAATAATTCCAAACGCAAGATCTGAATGAGGGTGGGGGAGGTTCAATTTGCCATGTTGCAAGGAGAGCTTAACTTCTGTCTCCCCTGCGCTCTTCCTTCTGGCAATGTTGTCTGTGTTGAACGCTCAGTGGATCTGCGCTAGACAGTGCAGCCTAGGCGGAGTAGTCGAACGCAGATTCACTGAGCGCTCAACACAGACAGCATTGTCAGAAGGAAAGTTGATAAAATAAATTACAAATGTTGTATTGTTTGATACATATGCGTACTGAACCGAAAGCACTGTATCGAACGGTTCAATATCGATATGAATATCGTTGCACCCCTAGTAGATACATTTAACTAGAAAAAAGTTCTTCTTTTATTAATTAAACTAAGTAAATTAAATGACCACATAATTATCGGGTCTATTTAATAACTGAATGCAGTGTTAAATACAAAGAGGTAAAGTTTTTGATTTCATGCAATAATAACACAGCTCTCCTAGCTCTCTTTATGCACGCTAATGAAGAGAGCTTCCAACGTTGCACAGGCAACACTCCAGCAGTTACACAAACAGAAACACATGATTTTGTGCTGTTGAACAGTGGGTATTACCTTATCGTCCAGCAGGCAGGTTGTGGACAGGTCTTGTCTACTTCCAGACAGCTGACAGAAGGGACAGCCAAGAAAATATATATATATATATTGAGAAACATCACATCTTATTGCAATATAATGTAATGCCATCTGTGCTATGATGGTCTGCCACTATATTTCATGCTTTACCCTGTTAACAGAAGGAGAGCTTATGCTCCGTCTGTTACTCTTCCCTCTGCTAGTCAACTGCTCCTTCACGGCCACTTCCTAAAACACAGAGAGTATTTTAATGTATATATTAGAAGAAAATATTAGAAGATCATCAATTAAAAAAAAAAAAAAGCTGTGTGACTGGATGAATGCCTGCCTATTCATAATGTGGGTTTAAATTCAATCTACAGCTCTATTATTTATCTCCACCTACCTGTCTGAGTCTATCCAGTGTCAGAATGTTCTCCAGACTCAGGACACTCCGGAGGTATTTCTCAATGGCAGCTTCATCATCGCCTGACTGGCTGTTGTGTGCGCTTGCAGCGAGTCGGGCCAGCATCTCCCTGTCCTCTGAACCAGGAGCATCCTAAGGAGACAAAGCATCATAAAGATTAACAACATGTTTAAAAATATGCTTGGCAAAACAATGCTTCTTCCCATTGGCCTTACCCCAGGTATGTTGGAAACCACCTCAAAGGTGACCCCACAGCCAGGTACGGTGCTGCGGGTTGACATCCTTCTGAGAAAGTTGTGGGCAAATCCCTGGCGGCCCGGGTTAACATTGACGCAGATCCTTTTTCTCAGCACCAGCTGCATGTCAGCAGGGTGACTGAGCTGGACCACCACCCGTATGGTCAGATAGACACGCTGCTCAGGATATGATCCCCCTCGACTGAGCTGAGGACACTCATGGACAGTGGAGTCCCAGGATGCCTCTGCTTTAACCTGTGGAGTGAACAGCTCAGTTACTACAAGGGTTTCTAATGAAAAGGCCTCCTTTATGAGAATTACAGGTTTATCCTCACCTCTCCATCGTAGTGTCTGACAATCTGTAGATCAAAAAAGTCATCCTCATCCTCTCCATTCAAGATAGCATCCCAGCCTCCAGCCTCTGGAACTTCAAACTGGTCTTGAGAGCTGAGGTCATCAGCTGGGGAATCAAAGATATTTCAAATTAACTTATATAAAAAGATAAACACTTTGTGAGATTCTGCACAATTTTGCAAATGACTGACTTACGTTTGAGATTGAGGAAGAGGACGGGGATGTGAGTCTCCATGCCAGGCAGAGGAACCCTTTAAAAAAAAAAAAAATATGTTGCTTAAACCTCTGTGTCTTAAAATGTTATAATGAATGCTAATTTCCAGCTCGATATTTCTGTTCTCAGACAGTAATCCTTTGCAATTGGCCTACATGCACCTCCTCAGTTCAAACAAGATACTTTAGCTCCATTCAAGCCAAGTTATTACAAACTGCAAACAGAAGGTTTGATGAGACTTCTGTGTTTAAACCAGAGTGTGTGCCTTATATGACCATATTAGGGATATCTGCGCTCACTGACATCACAAAGAGCCGTTTAAAATTTTAAAGCGGTTTGATACAGAGCGTTTAAAGCAGTCTGAAGCTGCAGCTTTAGGCTCACAGGGGCTTCAGCTGTTTTCAATAAGAACATCATTTAATGGGCTGTACCATTCAGCAGGTGCTCCAGGAATGCCGCTGCCAGCAGAGGGCACCATTACAGCATTTCTCTCCTCAGTTAGAGTCAAACGCCATTCAAGGAGCTGCGCCTCTCTCTCCATGTCATCTTCTGTTTTTTCTGTACAAAACATGCATGCATTAAACATTTCATTCACCTTACTTCACTTGCAAAGTGTAAATTGCTGTAACTGTGAATTAGGATCAGAAACAGTTGTTAAAATACCTGTGCACATCAATATTTTGCATACTAATCTACGTATTTTTACCTGCTTTGCTAACCAGGCTCTGTAGGTGCTGATCAAGGTATTCCTGTCTCTTGGTGAGAGCACCTAACCACTGCCGCCGTAACCGTTCCAGGTCTCTTTCCTGTCCACCAAACAACTCAGTTAATCACTCCATCTTCTTCTTCAAGTCAGCTACTTCAAAGGTAATTTATGACTCAATGAAAGTGTAAATCACACTGTAGACAGAGTGGTCTACCTGATAACTGTCCATCTCATCTGCTTCCTGGTTTGCTGTGGTGTTTCTGATCTCCACACAGCCCACTGATACAGCGAGCACAATCTCTGCGATCAGGGGCATAGTGCCAGAATCCTGAACTGAGCGCACGTCCACCTGGATTCTTCTCGACTGACCCTAAAGGAGTATGAGGAGAAGGTTGAGGAGGATTAAGAAGACAAGACACTAGTTAGAATATTTAGAAGCCCGCTTTTCCAGTTTTCTGATTCAAACAGGTTGACTGTTTTTGTTGTGATGTGTCATCCTCACCTGCCGAAGCTGGAAGATTCCTCCGGTCCGCACATCTCTGGCAGGTACCACTTCCACTGGAACAAAGTCTCCATTCTCGTTTATCTCCAGGATTTGAATCCACAGCTCGAGCTTACGTGTTACCTCACTCCATCTACAAAATCAGACACTGTTTGCACACCTGTGCTCCTTGCAGAACAAGAATCTATATGTACTCTTTCTGTTATATCTACCTGTCTCGTAATGTGCGTGTCTTAGCTTGGATGATGCTGAGGTCCCACAGTGCGGGGTTTCTTCCAGCATCAGCCTGTCTGTGTCCGTACACCTCAATGGCGACTGCCCCTTCTGTAAGGTGCTCGATAAATTCCTCAGTTACGGACACAGCCAGCTCCTACATAAGCCCCCAAAAAACAAGTGCCATTCAGACCAATCCCCAACACATTTTCACACAACTAGAAATCAAAATAGACACCGCTCAGGAAAGCTTCTTGATTTGTTGCAAGACTTGAAATTCTCGTCTTCCCTCCCATGTTTACCTTGCAGCTGTCAAACACCACCATGCAGTGTGGGTCCTTGTTGCTGGGTGATGAGGATGACGTGTCAACTTCGGGAGCCACGATGATAGGCTCAGGCTGGTCCCAGAAAGAATACTGACAGAAGACGAAGTTGGACAGGTACTGAGGAAGACCAGTAGCCTGCAGGATTTTAATCTGTGGATGACAAACAGGAAAAATGAGATGCCAACTAAACATACCTAATAGTCCAGGAAGTATTGGGAAGATTCAGATGGTCTGAATGCACTAAATTTTCTGATGAGCTATGAGTCTTACCATGCAGACCAGTTTGCGATCCTGAACTTCAATGTCTTGGTTGTTGTCAGGCTCATCTCCTCCAGCCATGTTATCCTCTAAGCCCCCTCCAACTCTTACCACCTCCACATGCAGGCGACCTGCAACCTAAACACAGCAAGAAAACATCCTTTAGCCTTTAGTATAAGAAAAATACTTTTTTTTTTTGAACGGGGAAAGATGCAAAACTGTTTTAATAGACTTCATGAATAAAAGTACAGACTTGAAAATGAGAAAAGTATGTCAATTTTTCCCAGAATTTGTTCCTTGTCCCCAAAGACTTCCTGTATCTCTGGCTGTTCTATTCTATAGCTGCTCATTCACCACTCAGATTTCAAATGCAATCATCAAAATCAGCTGAAAGTTTACATCTGCTTCCTGGAGTCAATTTTTGCTATCAATCTTAACATTTTACCAACACAATTCCCTGAATATCATGCAAACTTTTAAATTCTGATCTCACTGAAACTCTTCCTGAGTCACAGTGAAAAGTGTAATACCATACCAAGTCTAGAGACTGTTTCTGTAAGTCAGGGCTACTTCTATAAGAAGAAATTAAGGAATTAAACTGGTGACAAATTGTGTTCTACCTCTCCTTTCTGGTTGATGATGGGAACAGCGTACTGCAGTTTGACGTCATAGAAAAGACAGGAAAGGAAGACGTTGGCGACGCCGATCAGACTGTGGTTTTCTTGCTCGTCAAAAAACGGGTCCGCTCGGCGTAAATATGGACACATTGCCTGGACAAGGAAAATTTTAATAGGTAGATGTTAGAGATGTGCTTATTATGTGTGACTTCATAAGATTCCCAATAAGTTTACAATGAAGCTATCATGGTGGCATATGGCTGTTAACTCACCTGGTCGTCTGGATTATTTAAGTGGTAGTCCTGCCATTCCTGGTACAGCTCTCTCATGTCAACCAGACGGTTCTCCATCTTCTCCAAACTCCAGATCTGTTTGCCCCGACCCCGTCTTCGAACCTGGATCGCTGGTTCACTGAGCACTGCATCCCTCTACACACAGACATACTTATAAGCTTTTGGGAACACCAGAGGACAGGTCACCCACATGTAAGGTCTTCATGTTTGTGTTTACGACCTTGCGGTTTGCATTAAGGTTGTCTGATGGGATCTGCAGAGTGACTCGGTACTCTGTGTGACGTTCCAGCTCATCTGCAATGAAACAGGCTTCTTGTACCAGGAGGTTCGCCCTGACTATCTGCTCCCTCAACCTCCGAAGACTCCTCACCAACACAGCCTCCCTGCAGAAGGACAACAGGTGGAAAACAACATGAAGGGAGACAGGCGAACGGATGGATTAGGAAAACCAAGTTGGTATTAATCAGCACATTATGCATATTCCTAAAATTCAAAGAAACTCACCTGTCCTCACTCCACTGCCTCAGTCTGCTCTGAGCACTGCTTGAATGGCTCATCCCTCCTATACTGAGCCTCTCCATGCTGCGATAGTGAGATTGCTGTCCTGGACCTTGCTGCCCAATTGTTGGCCCTCCAGACTGACCTGTGGACAGGCGTTCTGGGTTGAGCTTCTTACGCAACTGCTGGAGCTCCTGCTCGTACATCTGCCTCTGTCGCTCCAAAGCAGAACGCTTCTCCTCTTCGTGCTGCCTCTCCAGAGACTGGAGAACTGCCTGCATGGGGTCTGAATTGACACAACGTTGAGAAATCAGACAGGAAGTGAAAAAGACATGCTGTTTTCCATAACAGTGTCCTAACACATCTTACCATTGCTGCCCAGGGCTTTCATCATGACCTCTGTCTGGGCAAACTCATACGAGAAGCTGACTTCACTGGACACTTCACTGGCTGTATCACCATCTGCATCCAGCTGTTCACTGCTACCACTGTTCTTCATCACGCCACCTTCACCCTCTTCATCATCAGCAGCCCGAGAGCGCCGCTTAGGCAGGTTGATCCTGAAAGTGAGTTAAATGCATTCATCCATGACTCAAAAATATTTTATGTAACTTTAACAAATAGCCCAAACCGATTGATGGGAGGTTTTTTAAAGACTTAAAATATAAATTAAATAGAAAGAACAGCGGTTACCTAAAGAAGTGGTTGTTTCCCCAGAGGATTCGGTCCCCATGGTGGAGTTGCAGAGCACTGGTTACTGGAGAGCCATTAACACACGTCCTGTTTAAAAAAATGGTGACAATAGTTGGGAGTTGCATTTATATTTTTAAAGAACCTCAAACAGAAGCTGAAGTAACCGACTGAAGAAAACATCTCTTTTGGTAAGAGGACTTTAACCCTGGTGGGGTTAACTACACTATGTTTAGCCTCATCAGCATAGGGCCTGTATAATGTAGCAAGTTCCAAATAACCAGGACATCTTTTTCTTATCTGGCTTTACTTTGTAATCTTACATGTTGGACGTGTATTTGTATTTTATAGCTTATTTAACACCGATGTACCAGCCAGGAACTGCACATACAATTAGGTAGTAGCTAAATCTAGCACAAGGGATTGTTTCTCTCATGAGAATGTTTTTGTGAACGGTCCCTGACAAATACAGAGTAAAACTAAACTTAACTACTCTAACATAAGCAACGCTCACACGAAGGCGTTTATTAACTAAATAAGTCAATCTAATGTTTCCTAGTGTAGTTACAAGTGTGTTCACATAAACTAGGCATTTTTGCACAAGGGTGACAAATTGTATATTTTAGAAAAGACAGCTATAACTTTAGTAAAATAAAAAGAAGCCAAATGCATATTACAAGCAGTTTAGCAACATATTTGCTGCAGTCTTACTAGATATAAAGCAGTCAGTGTGAGACAGGAGAAAAAAAAAAGTATGTATATAGGTTTGTGTAGCATAAAGATATCCTTATGCAATTTAGAACTCTTTTAGCACCTTTTCCCAACTGATGGTGCCGAACTATTTGAGAGCAACAGGTAAGTAGGCTGACCTGTAAATTCCACATAAAGGTCAACCAGAAAAAGGACTGTGTTTCTGTAGCCAGCAGGAAGGGGGGGAAAAAGAATCAGGATATAAATTTCACTCCACTGGTCACAAGTTAATAAGGGGAAAAATACAAGGTTTAGAATGATTGCTGAAAACTACTGACTCTCTCTCTCTGTGCACTGAGGCTGGAGAGAGAAGCCAGCTGGCCAGTGGGCAGTGGTTTTGTGTGTGCTGATCTCTTATCTTGAATATAACCTGCTGAGAAATAAACCACCTTTAGAACTTTAAAAACCCTAATTTTAATCCAAAGTTACCCAATTAAAACCTTGCAGTGTAATTCTCTGAACTTTGTTTGTGTTACGTTTGCGTTCCTTACCTAGCGTTGCGGTAGGGGGCGAGAATCACAGCTGCCTCTGCTGTGATGTCAATGACACAGTGCTCTGCCTGGATACCCATCCCGCACAGCTGAATGTCCTGGGAGTCTGCTGAGCCCACTTTTGTGTGTTCCTGAGATGTTCAACATGTTACAATCAGCTGACCCAAACAAAAGGGGAATAAAGAGCCTGTCTAGAGGAACACATCACAAATCTATGGGATGTTCCAGTTATAATTACAATCACAACTGATCTAAATTTTACTCCTTAAACTTTATCTGTTCTAATCGAGCCCATCAAACAGCAACATTATTATGTTTCCATAACAGCTGGTTGCCTTTCAGGTTTCGTATAAATGAATGAAATTTCCTCTTAAGCATTTTCAAAACCCAGTGCAAGCCACATGACAACTGGTTCTTCTTCAGCTTGCTATTAAGAAAAATGAAACTTCAGTTTCTATGATTCAAACTGTGTAAAAAAAAAATCTCCTACACATCTGATCAAATTTAGTTTTTAGCGGACAAATCGCTCATTAAGCTGCAGTTACACAACTCTGTCAGGAATAATACTTTAGAAGGCATTAGGTAAAGCATGATGGGGACTCTGTGTGTGTCTGTGTGTTCATGCAAACCTTCAGGTAGTACACAAGCAGTTCATTGAGTGCAGGATCAGCATTAAGGTTGACAAGAAAACTCTTATCGTCTCCAACTTTAATCCCTGAAGACTGAAGAGAAATACCCAGACTCTCCAGCTGCTTCTGACGCTCCTGCGCACACGCGCACACGCACACACACACACACACACACACAAAACATCAGACTTTCAGCTTTTAAAGTATCTGAATGATGCAGTTTGAGAAAATAAAGACACTGTGCACTGTAATTATTGCACTGAATAAAAACAAAATCAATTACATTTGATGTTTCTTGTGCGTCTCACCTGTGCAATCTCCTCAGTTTTGCGAAGCTTCTCCTCCCACGTGACCGTCATCTCTTGAATCAACTTTTCGGACTCCTCCAGACGGTCTTTGAGCTCTGGAGCTTTCAAAGACTGGCGATAATAAAGCACATGACAAGCAGGTGAGGCAAATACTTCAACACGGTGATTGCTTAGATTGTGAAGACCTCTCACCTCTGCCTGTGTCAGTTGCACTCGTAGTTTTTCGACTTCCTCTCGGAGCTCCCTGATGATGCGAGCGTTGGGATCTTCATTAACAACAGCATGGTTCACTATGTTCTTTGCTCGGTCGGCATAACGTAGTGTCGACAGCGTCTCCTCGTAGTTGTCTGCCGCTGGACTCACAGTAGCAACCATTGCTGTCCGACTGTTACCTCCCAGGCAGTCCTGGAGAATTCATAAGGGGGGGGGAAAAAAAGAAAAAAGTAAAATATAGAGGAAAAAATGCTATAAAATGTTTTTTGCTCAGGTGGTCATTTATGTTTATCATACCTTCAGTAACCATGTCAAAACAGAGTCTCTGTAAGGAACAAACTTGGTCTTGTTCTTGGCAGTTCCTTGTTCAGCCAGAGCTGAGATCACTAGACCCAGAGTAGTGAGGGACCTTGCAAACACAAAGAGAAGAGACCAGCTGATGGACTGATAGCAATCATGTAGCTCTCTGTCTGCTTGTGTGTTGAGATACTTTAACGTCAGGCTTGAATGACCTTGGAAGAAATATTTAACCTTTATTGGGAAAACATTTAAAAAACTGTTTATGTACTGTTTCTCTGTATCCATGTTTTAATTGCTTCATTACTTGTTGATGTTGCTTCCTTCCTTCAGGCGCTCTCCTGCTGCTCCAGTCTTTGCTGCTCGCTCACTTCCAGCCAAGTCTACTAGGCTCAGCCGACTCACCTTTTCCCCACTCGTCTACAGAGATACAGAAAGAGCAAAAAGGAAAATAAAGTCTGATTACTGTCCCATTTGTTGCTGCATCCATGATGCCTTATGCACTAGAGATGCTCTAGCAGGGTCCTGCAACCCGCGTTGGTGTTTCTGTCCACTGTAAAATGTATTCAGTTTTTTTCCCTCCTTTCTCTGACTTTCCACTGATGTTTTTTTTCCCAGTGTAACAAGCAATGGAACAAAAAGTCATGGTGTTCCCAGACTGGTTTACAACGTATCCAGGGGTTGCAGTAAAGATGATTAGGCACATCTGAATTAACTTCACTTACTTCAGAAAGCCGTAACACTGACCCACAAGGGGTCTGACAAATCTCTAATAACCCTTAAGGAGGCTGATTTTTAAGCAGCTACTACCTGAACACATTTCTGTATGCTTTTAAGTTTAACTGAGCAATATCCATTCTTGTCTTCTATACTTCTGATTCTTGTAATTCTACCAACCAGAGCACACCGTTATCTTTCAGTGTCTTGATGACAGTTTCCCTCTGTGTCTTCCCAAGGGCTGTTGAAGAGGTGGATATCACATCTCTATCTGTATGCCACATCCACTCCTGATTGTGACAGGTCAGCAGCTGACAAGGCTGAATCTAACACCTGATCAACACCTGCTGACAAGCCAAAGCAGCCCATCAGCTAAATATCAGCAGATGCAGTCCTCCGTGTGTCTCAACTGTGCACTTGTCAAGCCACCTTGCTTTTCTGCACACATCAATGTTTTAACAAAGTCGCACACAATGTCATGCAATTACTGATCAGCTAAGCGGCTGATGATCTGTGGTGTGACATGTCTGAACTTTACCAGGTGTTCTTATGTCGAGCCTCCAAAAGGTTTTGGCTGAACGTCCACACAGATACAATGATAATGGTGTTCTTGTAAAAGAACTAGTTCACTCCCACTCCCACATAACTCCGTAAATCTCTATCAAGTCCACACTGCTCCACTTCAGTTGCAGCCTTGCAGACTCAACAAGCCAACTTCACAAGATGAGACTACCTGCTCCCTTACCAAAAGAGTAACCCCAGTGCACAAAATGCCAAATTCATTACATGATTCACACTGTGCTACGGGTGAAGCCGAATATACTTAACCTTCTACTGCTTTAGTTTCAGTGTTGTGACCTTTAGGCTCTTCTGGACTGCAAAGCAAAATTTCAGCAAACACCATCCTAACTATTCTTTGACATCACTGGTTTTAATTAAAACAAAAACAAGCTCTCTCTTTTTAGTGTATATTCATCATTTTTTCTGATTCTAAACTTTCATCAAAATCTTTACAAGTTGTTCAACATTTCAACAAGCTTGACTATTGAGACTTAAAGCTGACCAACTATGAGGATTTTTAGCTTTTATTCTTGGAGATTTATTGAATCTGGTTCGCCTACTGTCTGAAACAAGCGACTTTAGCATCTTTTAAGCCAGCGGTCCCCAACCTTCTTTACACCACGGACCGGTTTATATCTGACAATATTTTCACAGACCAGTCTTTAAGGTGTCGCGGATAAATACAACAAACTAAAACCAGTACCGGTGCCAAAAAAACAGAAGATTTATTCATAACATGGAGGAAAAGACCCAGGGTTAACAGAGTTAATGATAAAAAAGATTTAAAAAAATAATGCTAAAAAACAATAGCAACCTTGAAAACCATAACTTTCACACCCAAGCCTCAACTCTCGCGGCCCGGTACCAAACGACTCACGGACCAGTACCGGTCCGTGGCCCGGGGGTTGGGGACCGCTGCTTTAAGCCATTAGAAGCAACTTAGAAGCTGAAAAACAAAAAAACTGATGCTCTATATATCTGACAGTATTACCAATATTGTTATTTGTGTTTCTGTCTTTTCTGAATGGCTGGCTCTCAAAAAAACAAAACAAAACAAA
>NW_024582363.1:1653532-1703560 GCF_018398535.1 Haplochromis burtoni
AAAGTCTGAATAACAGGCCATAGGGCAGGGGGTGGGCAACTCCAGACCTCAACGGCCAGTGTCCTGCAGGTTTTAGATCTCACCCTGGGTCAACGCACCTGAATCAAATGATTAGTTCATTACCAGGCGTCTGGAGAACTTCAAGCCATTTAAATCAGCTGTGTTGGATCAATGACATCTAAAACCTGCAGGACACCAGCCCTTGAGGCCTGGAGTTGCCCACCCCTGCCGTAGGGGCTGCTATGCTCACTGGCCGAGCTGCACCTGAGCAGGAAAAAACCCTCTGAAACAGAGTTTAGGGCAATCTGAAATCTCGGCTAAGAAGGATTTCGAGCATATAAGGTGATGTCATGGTTAGAAATACAACCATGACTAATATGAGAATACACTATTGTAACCTATTTTATCAGGATATATAAATGAAAGAAAATAAGGAAAATCATAATAACTTTAGCCATGTGTTCTGTTACATGTGTTCTTTTATTACATACAGAAAAGCTTTTCTACACTACATTTCGCAGCAGTTTGTTTGTAGTTGTGAGAATGTGTATGTGTTACTATAAAATAAACATTTGTTAAAGGGGTTTTCATTGTGCTTGGAAAGCAAAGCAACCTTATCTTGAGAAGCGGATAAGTTCAATCTTAAATCTTAAACAGCTGCATTGCATTGTCACCTTGAAATCTCAGGTAAAGTAAACTCAAACTTGAATTCTGAAAAGACTCGCTTATGAGATAAAGCTCACCCTCAGGGACAAGTGATACAGATCAGCCTCACACCAGCACAAGTGTAGATCCCCCAGGACTGAGCAAATTGTTAAACAAACAAGAGATGTTTATCCGTAACAGAAAACTAGACCTTTTTTAAATAATGCCCTGAACTGAGAAGTCATGTTAGACAGCTACAGAGAGCGGGGAGGCAAAGCTGATGACTGAATAGCACTACCACATGAGAAGCCACAACCTTTTGTAATTCAGTAATTTTAGCTCCTTACTACATCATCAACGATAGGATCTGTAGCCCGGAAATATAAGACTTGGAGATAAACACAAAAGTCTACAGTACCCTGACACTTTTGTCTTGTTCGAGTCTTAACATCTAACTAGCTATTCGAATAGTAAAAAGAGGAAAATACTTTATTATTAAAGCAGGGGAGTTGATACTCGAGTCAGTAACAAATGTAATGCTGTAATGTGTCTGCTCATAAAATGAGTGTCGGGGCATCAACACACAGATACACATGGTAAGAAATAGGATCAACTCTGCAGTGCAAAAAACAACTGCTGGAATACATTTTAAAAACTCTGCATTATACTACACAGCCTGCAAAGTGTTTTATGACACAGAGAAACATCAGGAAACCATTGAGATATAGATAGGTACACATGGCCAAAGCGCAACCAAATATGACCTTTGAGTTGAAAGCGTGGCTGAAAAGTCCAAACAGGACAGGATACTGAAAGGAAAACCAGTGACAAGATTCTGAGTGTCAGAATGACTCATCCAGCAACAGGTGATTCTGCTACTTGTCAAAGGTTGCCTCTTATTAACCTGCCCCCAACACAGGCTGCGTCATTTGAGGGCGGAGATGAGCTCCAATTCAAAGATCAACGGTCACTATTTCTTTAAAACTGGGGACAGATTATATATTTAGATTGAAGAAACTTGGAAGCTTAAATACGTGTTGAATATTGAAGTTGACTACCTTAAATGGTGTTCTCAGGGTCTCAGAAATACTGCTTACCACTGCCTAACAGGGTTTCAGTGCCATGAAACGAGTCCAACATCCCTAATGACTAATGCTCTGCTAGTCAGAGGATCACAAAGCAACCTAAATATTGCAGTCAGCACGGCAAAAACAGAAACAAAATTACTCAAATTGCACTGAATGGTCAAAATTGTGTTCTTTGGAATAACACAAACCAGTAGAGATTTTTAATCTGATGTTCACTTATGACGGGACAATAAAATATAGTGTTAAAAGTAGCAGAAGGATGTGTCAGCTAAGTGATTCACTCACTGACTACACAGTTTATGCGTTTGCTGTCTGTTAGACTTTGTTCAGCTTGATGAACCTACCGGCGAATTGTCTGGCCAACTCAGTGACTGACTCTGGGCGTGACTTGAAAGGAGAGCAGGCTGTATCAACTGACAAACTCACAGTCATGTCTGTGAATTATTAACAGGACTTGCTGGTAGCAACTCTAGCTGGAAATAAGAGCAAGGATCAGGAGAGACTAAGTGGGTCAGTCAGGACGGAGAATTAGTCATTTAAGTCTTTTCTTAAGAGTGCCTGGTCACATGGCGGAGCTGACATCATCCCTTTTGGTAGCTTTCTTTTTTCTTGTGGTTTAGATATTATTAAAAATAGCAGAAACATTATCGCACCCCAAAAAAGTTCAGCAATGATAATGATTAAAAAGTAAAGTCTCAATCATTTCTAAAGCTTTAGATTTCTCGTGCCCGGCAAATCCTTGCAGGCCTTTTGAAGAAAATCTATGTGTGATTGATGTGGCTAGACAGTGTAGAGCATATTTGAGAGCTTAGAAGTGGGTGGATGATGCAGCAGCTTGATGGTGCAGGGATGAGATTATGGCATGGGGACTGAGGGAACATGGTTTGAATCCAAGTTGGAACAGATGTTAACTAGTCATCTTTATAAATAACAGACCAGTCTTGTGTGAGCATGTGTGTGTTTGTGTTGTTATATCTTACCCCAGACTTTAAATCTTTGAGTGTGTGTGTGAGAATAATGTTGAAGACTGCATGCGATCGACTGCTCTCCTCATTCATGTTGGTAGCAGCGACAGTGCGTGACTTATTGCCCTCTGACATTAGAGACTCGATGTCCTGAAGGAAGAAGAGACAATAAACAAACAATACAATCATTTTCATAGTTTCCCATTTTGCTTTAATTTCAAAAACAGATTACATGACAGTATTTTACTAAAAACAGAAAATGCTAAAATATTTTGCCATGCCTTCATAAAAATCACTATTTTGTCACATAAAAGAGAAAATGCGACAAGCATCATTACAAAGCTCAAACTCCAACCTTTAATACTTATGCAGTGACAAGTTCATGAGTGAGGATGGATGGATGCAGAGATACTGTAACCATGACATTTAGCTTTAAATTATAAAATTGTTTGTTTCACTTTTATTTGAACGTGCTTTACCTCACTCCAAAGAATAGTTGTCAACATGGCCATAAATTACACGGCACATTCTTCGCCTATTTCTATATTTTATAATGATTATAATTTATAACTAGTGCGGTTGAATCGCCTGAAAATCACAATATAAAACAACAAAATGTTATCACCATTTTTGATTTGGTTGGTGAGACTACTAACATTTGGTACTTCAAGTGATATAAATACTCAAAGAGGACGGTGAGAGGAAATGGCAGCAAGAAACTCTGTTCAGGTGTCACAGAAAATCTGAAGAACTGATCAGACAGGATGTGTGGTGCAGTGCTGCATGGTGGATGTTTGGGGTAGTAGGTGACATAAATGCATGAAAGGTTTTTTTGTTCAGTGAATTGTTTTTACCTTGTAGCTGGCCACTGCTAGTCGAGACAGGCCATCCACGTATGGACCCAAAACTTTATGTTCTCTCACCCGCAGTGTTTGCCTACCCCTGGGCATAGAAGAAAATGAGGTTTAAAACAAAGACACGCAACATGGTCACTCGTGACCAATTGCATCCAATGCTTGAACAATGATGTCCAAGCAGGGGAGGCAGTAGAGGCTAGGCTTGCTCTGGTAACCAATAGAAGTCCACAGTGCACAGTTCACACTTTGTGAGCACTTGGCTCTCTGACCCCAATTCTAACTTGCCGCAGATCTAAGAACTTCATCATTATCTGACCCACAGCAGAGCGCATATGGCAGTCAGATGGTCTGCTAGTCTTTGGTCCGTTTTATTGAGGTTAAAAGTCATGCAGTGAGTGAAGGTCAAAGGTTATAGTGTCTGGGACAGCAGGCACAGGCCTGGGGTCCTGATTTACAGCTGACCTGCTGGACACGAACCGGACAAAAACAGTGACTGCAGGGCAGAATGCAAATCTTTTTATGCACTGACCACAGCAGCTGGTGGATCCAGAACAAATGACAGACTTTCACTGATTTATCAGCTAATCTGAGTTTATGTTAGAGCAGAGCTGCAAGCTGGTCATTTACCAGAAAAGTAGACTTACAGCAGATGTATTTTAGTTTATTGGAATTGTCATTATCATTATTAATGTGCATTTTTTTTTCAAATTATTTGGAAATAAAACATTTAGCGTCTAAAATATTAGAAATATAAAACATTTTCTATCAATGTTTCTCCAAGAACAATTTCAGGGGTTGTGCCTGACATGCAGGTCAAACTCTCCAGATATTCAATATACAATAAAGTCAAATGCAGAATATCTTCAATCATTTTTGCTTGAAGAATGCCTTGAACAATTCTAGACTTTCAAAATAGTTTTACATGCATTTTCTAAGAATCAACTTATTAATAAACTGAACAATAAATTTAAATGTGTTCTTATTCTTCAGTGCCTGTGTTTACAGTCTTTTAAATATGTAAAAATGAGTTTGCATTTGAAAATACACCGAAGACTGATGTAATTCTACACCTGCTGGTGCTGTTACAACCTTTGTGGGTTTTACAGTGAGTCAGCTCTAAGATGCTCAATCTAGTTTAATAGGATACTAATATTAGAAAGGCAGAATCTGCATTATAAGGATATGAGACGAAAGACAAACGTTCTGTAAATCTAATACTCTATTGATTTAAATTTGGCTCGTGGAAGGGAACTCAACCAAAGGCAACTACTGAATTGTTTAGGATTTATAAGAGCTGCCACACCTTTCAAATGAAAAACGAAACCACCCACACATTTGTAAAAGGGCTGATTGAGGAATGAAATCATACCCTTTGGGATCGAGCAGATCTCGGACCTTCTCATTGTAGATCTCCATGTAGGAGACCTCAACGGTGAAACTCTCCTCCTCCCGCTGTTCCTTCTGTGTCCGTTCAAACAAAGCACTGCACAGTCGAGGTATCAGCCCTGGCTGATCCACTGAGCCCATCATAGTGTACGACTTTCCCGAGCCTGCAAACACGGAGACAAATACTCCAGTTTCAGGAGACTGACTGCAGCAGGTATAGTTAAATGTAAAATAATTTCTTGTCTTTGTGGCAGCTGATACAAAACACTGCCACTAACACACAAAGTAATGATGGTACGATTGTGAAATTATTAAAGAATGATTTCACCTGACAAACAAGTAAAAGGTTCGACTCATTATGACTCATGTGTAGACAGTGGATCAATTTATGAGCTCCAACTTGCTGTCGCAGGGTCAAGATTATATGTAAAGTAAGAGTATGATAAGCGCTCTACACATTATGGGACATGAGATATCTGAAACATGTGCATGTATTTTAACTTCTGTGTCTTATTTGTACTGAAGAAATGCAAGTCGGTACAAGTGGTAGTCCACAAAGACACTCCTAAAAAAGCTTTAAGGCAATAAAATATAGATAGAAATCTGCCACACACTGTAACCAACCCCAGTTGTTAAGTTAGACGCTCTGTCATAAAATAAGATTCACCATAAATATGTGAGTTGTCCAAGTGTAAATTACCAGTTTGTCCATAGGCAAATATACAGGCATTGTAGCCCTGGAAGGCATTGTGGAGAAGACTTTCCCCAAGGCACTGGAACACCACCTCCTGACCTGCAGTTAAGTGGCACAAACAGACATAGTCGGTATAACTGAAGTATATATTTAGTTAACACATCTGGTAGTGATATTTTAATGCAATTTCTTTTTGAATGATTAAAATAAAAATTTACATACCTGCAAATTTTTCCTTATCTGTCTCATCCATGGACCAGAAACAATAATCGTAGGCAAAAACCTGTAAACACACAGACAAAACAGCACCACCATGACATGTTATACTGGAATATGTAGTCGCACAAGCCACCACAGTAAAAAAAAAGGTGTATATTGTGTTTTTAAATGCTCAAATGCTCAAATTGTGTAATCATAGCGACCATCAAGTCTCAAACGACGATAAAAATAATCACACACAGCAAAGAGAACCAGTGGGAAAAAACATTCAGTTTCTAGGGAACAAGTATTGCCTCAGGATTAAAATAAAGGTTCATAAATTAAACAAACCATTTTGGCAATAATGGTTTTACAAATCATTACTTTATATCGCTGCCTGTATGGTTGCACACAGCTCAGAAACTGAGCTGAAGTAGTACAGCGGTGCCTTTGTTTAAAACAGATGATTCACAACCATGGAATTAGTGTTGAAAATGTCTGTGTGTGTATTTGTGTGCCGTTACCTTGGACTGACTCCTGATGATGTTGGGAGGATCGAGGTCAACGGGAACATGTGGAAAGACAGAAAGACGGCATTTAGTGCAAATTAAAAGGATGCAGTAGGATGGGCTTTCAAGGCTAATTTTGACCCTAATGTGTAGCATGCAGAGATAAAAAGAGAAAGAAATTTATATGTGGGTGGACAGACAGGCAGACTGGATTAATGTCATTTGCTTTAGGCTTTCCTTGTTTTAACATTTACTTTAAAACATAGCCATTGTTGTAGTTGTTTACAGCTTCTGTGTCACATGTCAAAAACAGCCTCTCGGGGGATTTGGGTGTGTATCTGGGTGTTAGGGTGGGCGCTGCATTCATCTCTGAGGGTGTAGTAAATCGTTTCAGGAATGCGTGTGTGAGAATAGCACTAGATGTGTGAGATAGAGGGGTACTGAAGCTGGCAGTGTGTTAACCTTTAAAAAGAAGTGGAACAGCTCTGTATATCTGTGCAAGCTTTTACAGAAAAACTAAGGAAATATATACACAAGCAGCCTCAGTCATACACACGACAGACATCATGAGCTTTTAGCCAACAGCTATGTCCTTCAAAATGGTTTCCTCCAGTAAACAGACGGGAACTCCATCTGGTTTTCTCTGCATATGAGGAAATGTCAGTACAGGCTAACCTAATTTTAAATAGTATGTGCTGAAAATGAATTATAAGCTCTTAAACTGGCAAATCAATAACTAAGTTACAGAAGCATAAACATTTGACATCAACCTGCTCCACAGATTATAAGAAATACATAAATTAGAGCATGGTTTTACATTATTATATGCATGAAGTAAATGAGTATGTGTCTGTAAATATGTGCAGACACATATGTGATTCCAGTTTCCACATCTTGGAGTAAAAGTGGACTGTTCAATCAATTCAATAATTCTTACTTCCCACAAAAAAACACAACAAAATGTGTGAATCTGAGTGTGCAGAGAAAACCAACCATTTTAGAATTGTCATTACAATATGAAGTATGACTGAATACTGGTAAATCAAGCCTGGTGTAAGGTTACTAGCAGCCAGCTTAACTGTCAAATCTCCTAAGGTGCTTAAGCACAATAATTATGCAAGTTCACTTCAGGCCACATTTTACAAGATGGATCATTTTAACTTAGGCAAGCGATCGCATTTGACGCATTTGCTGAATTGGTGCCAAGACGCCGTTATTACTTAGTGAGAAAGAAAAAGAGCTGGAGGCCATACACAAAACATTCTACTGCAGCAACTCAACTGGATTTTCTACTCTGGAGGAATCGCAATCATTTTGTTTTATATGGTTTACTCACACCCGTTCTAAGTGCCAATCTCTTTTGATCAGCATTGCACTTCACGCTGCATTCCTATTGGTTTGTTAGTCGACACGGGTCAAACCAGGGCTCACAGCATGAGACAGTCATCCTAAATTTGACACTGTCTGAATTTTGTCCCAGGATTTATCTATTAAAATGTCCTACCCTGAACCTCTCACAGTGCTACACAGGACTACCAATCTGTGGTTAGGGTCAGGCCGAACTCTCAAAGCATACTAGTGTGACCCAGGCCTGCAGATTCTTTTCAAGATCAAGATTGTTCAGTGTGAAGCCACAAGCACTGATTAGATTGGTGTTCCCTGAGAGAGGGAGTCTCTGGCAGTGCCTGTGACTCCTTCTACCATAGTTCATATTCACTTCAAATGCAATAAGGTTTTGTCTGTTGTCCTTTATTCTATTCATCCTAACTCTCCTCTCCTGTCACCTTCTTCCTCCATTAGTGCAGTGGTGGTGCTGCCCAAAGGGTGAGGGCAGCTGTCAGCCAAAGAGCTGCATCAAGTCAGATCATCATCTGACTCGATGGCTTGAGGAAAGAGATTTCTAGCGGTTTAAAAACCCACACTCAGAAATACTTCTGCCACCAAGGCCTACAACCTTTCACCGGTTTCCTTCTAAAACACATTACTGTACAGCTTAATATTTGGCAATGAAAGCCTTGCTTAACCGAACTGTTCCCATTAGCATTAATCCTTTGTCTAAATATCTGAAACACATTTAGGCCCTCATAAAGATGGCATCACGAGAAAACACACTTGCACGAAGACATCCTCACACCTGTTTCCTTTTACCCATGCACATTCTTTATAAACCACTATAGCTGCAGTTCTTGCACAAACCAGCCAGCAATCTGTAACACTTCATATTTCACAGACGTTCCACTGCTGATGTGTTGCATTCAGAGAGCAGATGCACGCAGACCGATTCCTATCTGCTGTGTAATTGATACCAGTAGCTATTCTTCAATAAGTATCCAATCAGGACTTCCTACAAATGTTTTAGAGGGTTTTGTCAATGCTAGAAAGTGAAGTTTATTTAAGTTCCCAAGTTAAAATTCATTAATAACATTTACTCTCTTAAACCACAAAAAAGGGGATGAGATAGGAGTAATTTTATACACTATCGTTGTCATCCACACCCTTATTTTCAGATTTTTATTTTTTTTAAATCCTATTCTTGGGGGCTTTTAAGAAGTCTTCCTGCAGATGCATCTCCAATTCAAGGATGAAGCTAACTTGACAGGTTTTGACATACACAGTGATGACAGCTGTCACAATTGCTTCAAAGGCTGCTGGCAAGAAGGGTCACCCATGTTTTGCGTGATATGAAGCTAGGGACCCCCCCTGACCAATGAGCGAGGAGAATGAGACGGTCAGGAGAGCTGTGAACCCGCCTCGTGCACTTCTATTAGTCCCTCCCTGCTTCAGCCTACTCCTCTGCTCTGATCGCCGTCATTTAAAAAATAACTTAATGCATGGCTGCTTTCCCCCCCTCCTCTCTCTCTCTCTCTTCTGTTCTTGCATTCCTGCTTTCTCTCTCTCTCTCTCACTATCTCTCTCTCTCTCTCGGACTGTACCATCCATGGCGATGTAGGGAGGAACAGGAGTGGATGATGGAAAGAAGGCTGAAGGTAGCCAAGGGGTTTAAGGAGGAAAGAGCCTGAGTCTGAGACTGGAATGTTAAGCTGAAGCACAAAGAGCATAAGAGCAACACGGCACATACTGATGGCACATGACAACAGTTTTAGTACAGTTTACACAGGTTGGTATGTTATAGAACAATTGGCCCTCACATGGTGTGTAAATGATTAAATGACCTGAATTTATCCTCCTATATTAACAAACTGTACTCTCCAGACAGCATACAATGTTTTATACATAGCACATTTTTAACCTCTGCACATTCACTGTATATGTGCAACAGCAACCTGCTATTCTTCCGATGAGCAAAAATCAAATAATATAGAGAGTCTGCTTTTTCTGTCCTAGTTCTTACTGCTCGATGTTCTGAATGAGTAATTAATTAACCAGTTAGATGTATCAAGTCCCCCCCCCCAAAAAAAATAAAGCCAGAAAAAATCCTTCTGAAAATGTATACATTCAAGACTCGCTGTAGTTTAAGTGTGTCTGCAGTGATCATGTAAGTACTGCTGACATTAAGCCCCAAACCAAATTGAAGCCCAAGTAAATCTAGTTCAGTTTCTCAATCCCTGTGATGCACTTTTAGCGGAGTTCTGGATGGTTACTTTCCCTGCCTGCATTCAACCCTTTGCAGCAATATGACAGAAAACTTGACCTACAAAATATAAATAGATTGCATCATTTGTATTATCAGGCAACTGAACAGTAGAGCAATTTGTACACAAATAAGACAGACCAAGCTGTTTATGCGGCTTGGCTTTGATATGAACACTGAAATTAAGGCTGCAGATTTTTTTTTTAAGTTCCACCATCTCATACACTCAGGGTTAGTTTACCACTACTACTAAAATCCACAGCTGGGAGAGGATATAGTAAAGGTGGCAGTGACTATCGCAGCCTATTTATATATTTGTGCGATCAGCCAGTGCTCTCCTGCTTCCCTCTGGTGCTAAGCAGGTAAAGTATGCTCAATTTATTGATGTGCTTACATTTAAGCTCTCTTCTTATCGCTGCACTACAGGCCAAACAAAGTCCATTTATCTTCAAGATGTTCATGGAAAAGTCAAATATTCCATCGACTGCTCACAGTACACCAAAACAATTCAATTTCTCACACATTTTAATTTTAGTTTTTATGGCTGTCACTTTCAGACAACAAAATTTATGGATTAAAGATTGCTGTGGACCTAACTCTGTATTCTCTTGTCAAATATTAAAGCTAAAAGCAAATGAACGTGTTAGCTTGGACTTCGCTGTTATTGGTTAAATCCTATCTGACATTCGGATAAAAGATCAGCTGGACCCAAATTCAAAAGCTGATGGAATACTGGTCACAATGTACTTATTTTTGCACTGATGTATTCTGTTTTTATATTACATGTGACAACAGGAGCTAGCAGGAGAGCTAATATAGGAAGCTAACAGTGAAGAAAAAAACGTTTGGAGGTATTTAACACCACCTTTACCAACACCTTTTGTTTGTGTGTGTTTGGTAAAGGTTTTCATTTAACTGCAAAAGATGACAAAATGATCTGATAGGAATGTAAATCTCCAATGAGATGAAGCTTTGACCTCAATTTTTTTTTTTTTTTTTTAAATCTCTTAATAGTCTTGCCCCTTGTTATTTCTCTGAGTTGCTTCACCCTTGCACACCATCCCATGCTCTTAGTTCAGCTAACTAGATGCTTTTGACTGTCCCAAAGATATTTTATACATCCAGAGGAGACAGTCTTTGCAGTTTTGGCTCCTAAGATATGGAATGCCCTGCCATTGGAGGTCAGACAGGTTCCATCTCTTGCTGCTTTTAAAACTTATTGAAAAACACATCTTTTCTCCTTGGCTTTCAACCAAGAGTAAGTTGTTATCCGTCTTAAATTTTTACCCTTAGTATGTACCGTTACCATTTCAAATGTTTGGCCATCTTCTATGAATTAAGTTATAGCTGATTAATTGTTACATTGACACTTTGTTCAGTTGTTATGTTGTTTTTAAAGTGCTTTGGAAATAAAGTGATGATGATGAACATTTCAACATTTTCTCTTGTTACATCCACAAACGGATGTATTTTATGTGATAGACACAAAGTAGCCCATAACTGTGAAGTGGAAAGAAAATAAAATTTTTGTATTTAGCCCTCCTGAGCCAATTCTTTTTTGAACCTTTAATTTTTGGCAATTACAAGTCTTTTGGGGGTAGTTCTCAACTGCTAAGTATCTACTTTTAAGATTTGGGCAGTGACTATAGATAAAAATTAGCGTATGGCTAAATCTGATACATTTACAGCAATGTTTATTAATGTACATTGTCCCTCCTATAAAAACAAAAAAACAAAAACAAAATAACAACAACGACAACACAAGCTCCACCCCAAATTCTCTTTGTGAAAATAGCTCTAGTGCAGTCAGATTGGAGGGACAGCGTCTGTGAAAAGCCATTTTCAAGTCTTGCCACAGATTCTCAATAGGATTTATTGGACTTTGGGCCATTCTAACACAAATATGCTTGTAATATGCAACATTGTAGTTCTGACTGTAGGCTTGGTGTGGTTGTACTACTGGAAATTCTACTTTGTGCTCCTTGCCTGGACTGTCAGTTTAGATGGATGACCATATCTTGGTAGGTTTGCTTTAATGGACTGCACAATGCTCTGCGAGATTCTCAAAGCTTGGAATACGTTTTTAAAACCTCCACAACTTCATCCCTGAACTGTGTGGTGTGTTACTTGGTCTTCATGATGCCATTTGCTATTAATCATTAGTTATTATTAATCTTTTTTTTTGGGGGGGGTTCCCCCACAGCATGCCTTTTGTCCAGCCTTCCACACATCACCCTCATCCAGTTGCAGCAGATGGCTGCCCCTTCCTGAGTCTGGTTCTGTCAGAGGCTTCCTTCTGTTAAAAGGGAGTTTTTCCTTCCCACTGTTGCCAGGTGCTCACTCATAGGGGATCATCAGATTGTTGGCTTTTGTCTGTATTATTGAAGGGTCTTTAACTTATAAAATAAAGAGCCTTGAGGCAACTGTTGTTGTGATTTGGTGCTATATAAATGAAAAACTGAATCAATTCTGAATTCTCAAACAAACCTTTGAGGCTGTCACAGAACAGCTGTATTTATACTGAGATTCAAGTATGACAGGTGGACTATTTACTAATCAGGTGACTTCTGAAGGCAACTGGTTGCACTGGATTTTATTTAGGGTTGTCTGAGTAAAGGGGGTTGAATACACCAGACTTTTTAGATTGTTATTTGGAAAAAGAAAATGAACACTATATAACATTTTCCTTCCAATTCACAAAGCCAATGCATCAGTATCACCTCTACTTGCAAGAGCAGGAATAATGTGGAGTCATAAGCCAGTGTGTCAGTCTTTTCCATCTTGATTCTAATGCAGACATTTTATTAGTGGACCCCCAACACATGGTTGGTTCACACTGAACAAGTTAAGCACCCGCCCTTACTTTACATTCAAGTGCCATCTTTTCGACATTAACACAAACACTGTAGAGCATTCACTCCCAACACAAATCTTAGTGAGCACAATAAAACCACTCTTACAAGCACAATGTATACTGCCCTCAGACATATGGTGTTACACACACCTCATCCAGCATCAATTCAAGATAAGGGGCCACATAGCCACTTTTGTGTATCGCCTTGGAAACCAAGCCGCCTGTATTTGCCTCGTTGACATCTGATGGGAGACAGATCTTTTGTCAGAGTGTGTCAACATTCAGCTTCACGAGTCCAAAGCAAACAGCCTCAGGTCATCATGCAAACTGCAGCGACTGATGACGTGGCTGTAGGGAAGTTAGCTGCCTGCTTATCAGACACACAAGTGCAAAGTACCCTGGCAAAGCAATGCAGATCCTGGAGGTAAGGACATCTCTGGTGAGAAAGGACACATGGAAAAACACCAAGGATACTAAGTTTAATGAGAGATTTAATATAAGACGAAAAAAAGACCAAAAAATCCCCCACAAAAAACTCATTAACCTTGGTTGACAGAGTGAATAGGGAGGTAGATAATTACATCATTAATGTATCTTTGATGGTCAAGAAATTTCCAACTTCAATCAAAAATGTATCACCATTATAGTGAGTCATAGAGTCAAAGGAGCTTGCAAAGAAAAGCGTCTGGACTTCTTTAAGTTGCTTGAAGACGTTTCACCTCTCATCCGAATGGGAGGTGAGCTGAAACGTCTTCAAGCAACTTAAAGAAGTCCAGACGCTTTTCTTTGCAAGCTCCTTTGACTACGATGACCTGGATGACTGAGAACCTTCACAGACATATGAGTCATAGAGTGGTCCCCTGAACAACTAAAGTGGTCTGCCCAGGAAGAACTGAATCAGACCCACACACAGGACACACAACTGAAAGGGAAAAAATAAGGAAATGCCTGCTGAGTCCTTTCAAATACTTGTAGTTGTTATCCGCACTGCAAAGTTGTTTTTTGGTTATTTTTGTTAGTTGTTTTTGTTTCCTCCCTCAAAGGTTTTACCCAGGGGAGAAAGAAAATCACCAGTAGTGTAATAAAATATTTTTAACTTAAAATATAATTACAATAATAATACAATACACAGTCATTAACGGGCAAGTGAACACCCTGTAAATGAACCGTCTTAGTGCTGAGGTGTATCTTTTCAGTCCAATGTTGAAAAACGGCTAGCAGAGAAAACTTGTGCTTTAATAATTTTATTATTTAATAATTTTATTGTAGTACAGGCTGTCGTAAAGAGGCTGCAAGTAAGCCTAAATAGAAAGGACAAGCTCTGTTGTGTTAATTTTGTTTAAGGTTTAGGGCGATCGTGGCTCAAGAGCTGGCAGTTCATCTTGTAATCGGAAGGTTGCTGGTTCGATCCCCGGCTTGGACAGTCTCGGTTGTTGTGTTCTTGGGCAAGACACTTCACCTACCGCCTACTGGTGATGGCCAGAGGGGCCGATGGCGCGATATGGCAGCCTCGCTTCTGTCAGTCTGCCCCAGGGCAGCTGTGGCTACAACTGTAGCTTGCCTCCACCAGTGTGTGAATGTGAGAGTGAATGACTAGTGCAAAGCACTTTGAGGGTCTCGAAAAGCGCTATATAAATGCAATCCATTATTATTATTATTCACCCATCCTGTACACAACCTCGTCTGCTGGCTGCCTTTCTTTCCTTCCACATTGAACAAGACAGTCAGGAATGAGAACATAAGTTACATTTGGAAAAGTCCTAATCCTTATATTTCTATATGCTGATGTCTGTATCGGTTTACACAATAAGCTACAAGTCTTCAAAAAGTAATCGTCATTTAGCCTTGAAAAAAAAAAAAAAGTGTCCTCTGCTTTGACCCACATTAAACTGGAGGTATATGTCTAAACTGAAACAACCGACAGGTGCTTGTGCATCAGCTGTAAGGCATTCAGCACCAAGTCCATCTGGATGCATGCATTTACTAATCAGGAGTAAGCTTGAGAGCAGATACCTTTTAAATGAAAGTTGTGCTCCCAAGCTACCATTAGATAGCAGATCAAGTAATCAGATCAGTGGCCATGACTTTCCCCTATCTGCCTGGTTAGAAACACAGGTCCTGACAACCTAAGAGAAGAAAATCCTTCATTTGTATTTAAACAGAACTAATCCTGAGTTTCGGCAACAACCCCCAACAAAAACACTTCTGGAGACGTTACTGAAAACTGTCTCACGGCAGAGATTAGGGGTCTACTACATTAGAAGGTGAACATTTCCACAGGTGAAGTTTTCAGCTTCTTTTTTAATTAATAACAAGGCAGTGTGTTTTCTTGCACAGCTAACGGTATGTCAGAAAGCAACCTTAGGTTAAGGAAACTGAGAATAACTCTGGACACACACACACACACACACACACACACACACACATCCCCCCTCCCCCTCCAAACGCCTTCGACGCTTATTCCCTTCCATGCCGATGGTGGATCAAGGAGAGCAGCGCTGCTGCAGGCCCGGATGTACTGTCTACATTGGCTGTCTCTCACCCTTTACCCATCCCTGTTGCTTGTCATGTGTTTCTTTGTTTTTTCATGTGCTATGTGCAGAGGTGTTTCTGTTCTCAAACTGATCTCCCTGTTGGAGCTCAGTCTGGGGGGAGTTATTTTTTTCTCCTTATCTTTCCTCATGTGGTGCATTTTCCATTGTTATACCTCTCTGACCTGTCTTCCCCATGTGATGTTTTTGTGTAATGTATGTATGGTCGGAGGGTAAGATGGCGCCGCCATAGCGTGCAATAGGTCAGCAGCCTTAACATGAAATTTCCCACTCATGGGACTAATAAAGGTATCTTATACACCAGCCTTCATCCTTCAGCCCACCAACACTATGCTGATTATATATTGTACTAGTGGGCTGTATATAAATGCATATTGAGCTACCCTAAAGTTAAATAAACCTGTCACTGCTCTGTAGATGCCCAGCAAAATGATCCCAATCCTTTTGTGAAGGCCACATGTCACATGACCTCTGACTTAAAACTTCCTTCCTTGAGCTCATTTGTATAGCAAATGTCCTGTCCAATTTTCAAGCTGCCTATTGTTCCACACTAAGTGCTTTTACACAGTGTAAGCCACAGTTCTGACAGTCTGTAGTGGTTTGTTTAACATTGTTATTATTGTTTGAATTATATTAACAAGTGCAGTAATAAGACTCTACTTAATGCCAATTAAAGTAAATAAATTTAAATGAGAGTCTAATAATAATAATAATAATAATAATAAAGCTAGTTTGTGCAGATAAAGCTATCAGTAAAGATGACATTATCTTCGGCCCAGCTTTAAACAGAGGACCTTTATAACTCAGTAACTTAAACAAATAGTGTGCACCTGCAACACCCTAACCTTTATTGCACCCACTCCAGTCTTTCGAAACCTTAACAACCAGGAAACTTGGTGAGTAAAAGATAATCCTCAAATGTAAACACCATGTCAATGAAACCTGGACCCAAGCAAACAAAATAAAAACAGCATCTGCAAACACCACTCAGCCCATCCTTCTGTCACTTCGTTAGTCCTTTGTCACTGACAGACAGTGGGAGAAGCGGCAGCGCTGCTCTTGTTCAGGCCACCATAAAAGTCACCTCTAGGAAGTTTATGGGCGACAGATGCTCGTGTAAATGAGGCTTCCCCCCCCTCTTCCATCTTCTCCTCAATCAAGGAAGGGGCTTTACGGTCACTGGCAGTGACCCAGAGTTAACCTCCTCGTGCGTTGCTAAGGAAACAGAAGAGTCGAGAAAAAGGGAGGAAGCCCAGGCACAAGGAGTTGAGCAGGAGTCAAGTCTGTCTTTTTATATATACAACTCTCTCTGTCTGCGTGCATCTCGATGGTGCAGTCTTTCTTCTAGGCATATCTCACACAGACACACACACACACACACTGCTGCTGTCTGCTCATGAACGTCAGCCTGAAGCCATTATTCACCGCGTCTGATCTGGCAGTCTGCAGTCGGCTTCAGCAGTCACAAGGAGGTCTTTCTTCTGACACAGCTGGCTTCCACCAATATGGTCAGTAGTCAGAATCCGTAGTCAAGAATGATTAATAGATGATCTCAAACCATCAGACTAGACGAAAAAAGGTTAATTAAAATCGCTTACTTCCCATCAATTTGAGACGCAGTTTGAGCGATCTCACCATTAGTCTGGAACAACTTGGACACAAATTAACAGCACACACACAATCCTGTTCTGTGTTTTACAACCAAATCTAACACATCTTAATTCCTTCAGTACAGGAACTCAGACACCCCGAGCACAGTTATGCCATTACCACCAACAGCAGCTGGTTAACAAGATGAGGCAGAGGGAAAGCCAAGAGTGGAAAACAAGAGACAAGTGGTGTGAGTTAAAATCCACCTGCCTTGAAGAGGCCCAACAGGTGGCTGGTCTGCTTCCTGCCAAAAACTACATCATGAGGACATTCCAGACAAATCTGAGACAAGATCTCTTGAGAAACAGCAATTAGAGGGAGGATATAAGAAAATTCCCAAAGCACTGCAAACCTCTCAGAAGACAAAAGGGCAAAAAAAGAATAAGAAAAAAAGCCAACTATAAATCTGTATGAGGGCAATAAAAGAGGGCTACTGGCAGCTCATGAGATGTGTGACTATTAAGGCCGTAAAAGTAAGACACTGAAAGCACATCAATATTATTTTATCCTTTATTTTCTTACAATTTGACTTAACCATTAAAAGTATGTCTATTCAGCCCGTATCAGCATGGTGTCTCAGTGGTTATCAATGTTGCCTCATAGCTAAAGGTTCAAATACAGGCAGGACCCTTCTGTGTAGAGTTAACTCACTTATAAAGAAGAGAGAAAATAAATATCACAAAACAACAATCTGTTCAAGTGAATAAACACAAAATTACATTACAGTTCGTGCAACTTTGTAACGGAGGTATTTAATTTTCATGTCCGCAACATGTATTTTGTTTAGAATAGACAAAGTGTGGACAGGTAGCTGTTGCGGTCAAGACAGCAGAGCTTGAAACCTTCTAAAATGACAAATAAAGTGTATGACTTGAACTTGGGTCCCTGGTGTGAGTGCTGAAACCTATACCCTAAACACCAATAGTTTTTAAGTGTTAATCATTTAAACTTTTCTAGATCTAAACATATTTAGTAAGGCTGACATCACCACAAAAGGCATGATACTGCACTTTAACTGATGAATTTACAGTAGGTAATGTCACATGTGTGACACCACTGGAGTGGAGTTAACATTATGCCTGTACGGGATTTCTTTGGGAGTTCCACTCTCTGCCACAATACCAAAAAAAAAAAAAAAAAACACATGCTGCCTATTTTGGCCTAGGACACTCAAAAAACTTTCACTTCCTGGTAAAAACCCAGGCTAAAAATTGCTCCTTTCTTTTAAATACCCCTGGATAGTTTTGTCAGAATAAAAGTCAAATAGGGGTATTCTCAAGCAGGTTCTAGAGTTGTAAGAGCCAACTTTTTCCCATTGATTACTAAAATCATTTATGGATGTACATCTGTAATGGTCATAGTAGGTAATGTCCTCAGAACATTTTCTGAGAATTTCTCAAGTCTGTTCCACCCACATCCTCTTGAATTGTGTCAACACATAACAATGCAAAATGACTGTTTTCATTCACTGCTGCACAAGACATGCATTGCAGCCCTCATTGAGAAAGAAAAAAAAAGTGGGGGGGGGGAGGAATTAGGTGCCAGTGAAGAAAATACATCAGCTGTTGACATGAGTCACACTCTAAACAGACTTACCTAGAGTCTCCTTTTCCAAGGTTACCTCCTGCAGGATGGAGGATCGTCTGGTTTTTCACCATTTCCACAACACATTTAGTGTTTAATTCCTTTTCTGTGGATCAGAAAACACAAAGTGTTATTACTAAACGACTGAAGCTCAAAACCTCACACATCCCAGTCAATGCAACCATTCACAAGCAAACATAATATTTGGACCCAGAATCCTTAGTGTTATATACATGGCTGACACCAAGTAACTTTTACTAACACTGCTCTGACAGCCACGTCCTCCCTGCATAACAAGCAGGAGTTAAACTGCATTAGATATTAGCCGTAATTTCCTGTGGAACAAACGTTATGTTTAAACAATTGTGTGTGCAGAAAAGCAATCACAGACTCAGAAAAAAATGACCTTTTACTTTAGAGTAAGCATTTGGCTAATCAATACCCTGGTTATTTTGGGCACACAAACACATACAGAACTAAGGACGTTCCATTCTGACCGTGGCCTGTTCGTGCAGTGACGTAACACTTGGCCTTCAGACCACCCACTGCCCACTTCCAACTCAGCATGTCTGTCGGGAGACAGACACTCTCTCTATTTTTAAGATTAGACTTAAAATGTTTGATAAAGGCTATACTTAAATCTAGATCAGATGACACACTACAGTAAAAGTGGGTCGATTCTTGGCGTTTGATTGTCTCGCTATTACTGTAAGATCCATAACTTTATAATATAAAACAACTTGAGGGGACTTGTTATGATTTGACACTATATAGATTAAATTAAAAGCATGCATAAGGACTGATCTTGATGCCTTTTTCATTTATAAAAAAGAAAAAAGCTAGCTGTAAAAGTAACCAAACTGGAAAATAACAATAAATAATTGAGACTGGTATGTCTCTCCATTCATCTGCCATCCTTAGGAGACCTAATAATAGTTGTCTGCATACTCGCATGGTAGGTGCTGCCAGCATATCCTGGGCTTCCAACATCTGACAGAACTGCTTGTTTATTTGAATTAAAAAAAACATGTACTCATAGGAGAATATAACATTAGAGTCACTGGAACTTTAAAAAAAAAAAAATCACCAGTGTGTACAATTATACATTATTACTATAGTTAAGACTGTGGTTACATGCCACAAAATACTGAATAAACATAATTAGTCAGTTTGTTATAAATTAATGTTTAATCATAATAATAACACAGCTACATACCACATCAATAGGATGTCTTTCTGTGTCAGCGGGAAGCATATTTGTTAAGACCATAAATATATGGCTGGGAATTGTGTTCTCCCTGGTAACGATATCCTCTTTAAAGTATCATAAAATTACCCTGTGATCAGAGGTCACAATGGGGTTCCTTAAAATGCAAATCAGTATTTGCTCAAGGTCATTTTTATTGATAATAAATACCATCCTTCCACCACCACCATATGACCTTGTTCAGGCCATGTGTACATATGCATGATAGAGTAGCAGTTTTATTACATTGTTGCTGTGCAAATTACCACCATATTCAGTAAATACTTCAGCCAAATCTTTAGATATGGGCTGTTAGACTTTTTATTAAACAAACAGTATATGAAATAGACGACTGTCAATAACCTCTCAACTGTGCAGTAGGCTTGCAAGAACATGTAGGGATGTTTCGATCATCAGCAAATGTGTTAGGACAGGAAAAACAGTTTGTGGTTTCAATTCCTTTCTGCAACAAGAACTGTCTAAAGCAGCGTTACAGAAGTGCTGTTTCTTCAGTCGTTTCTTTTTTTTTTGTAACCAAGTCATGACTGCTGGTATAATCAACAAGTCAGGGTGACGCATACACTCGCTCACCATGTGCCAAATCATAGCTTCACAACCAACAATTCAATATCACTATGAGAGGAGTGCAACAATATCTCCCAAATTCCATAAAATAATTTTTGAACCACAGTTGCACAATTAATCCACTTGATTGGATCACAAAGCAATAAACTTGCTTATTCTAATCCATTTCTAGGTAAATTGGTACCTGAATGGCCTTTAAACATTAATTAATTTCACAGAATTAAAAGCTGGGAGGGTAAGACAGTTTGAGAATATTTATAACCCTAGTGCACAGAAGACATTAGTAGCCTTTCTCATGGTTTGGTGACCAAGTATGAAAAGTTAGCTTTAGTGTTAAATAAAGCAATAAAACACGCTTTAGCAAAGGGCATTTCCAATTGCTGTGTAGCTGGTGAATAGGTTGTATGTGGTTTTACATGCTGAATTATTAGCATAGCTGCCTTTGCCTAACAAACAAGATGCAAATAGTCACTTTATCTAGCTGGTACAATTTCTTACATACAATACAAATGGGAATCCCAATGTGTGTAGTTGGACATCTCCAGGCTTTTCTGGCTTAAGCGGACAGGGTTATGGACGCGAGCATGATTGGACCACATATAGTTGTGGTCCAAGGCACATAGGCACAAGAAGGCTGTATTGCTCGACTTAAAAGAAGTCAGCGCATTTTACAGAATTTTTTGTTAATTTGACAAATAACGTGTACTTTATGCTTGAGCAAAATCAGTCTAACTTACAAAGATGTTCAAAATCAAAGGTCTTGTGATTTTCCGTGGGTGGAAGGGCAAAACTTGTCTGGTCGGCACCAAAGTTTACTGTATGCTGGAAAAACTGACGTCCGATGGGGAGGCCAAGTGTGGTCATTCAAATTAGAAATATTATGTATTTTAAGCTGAACTGTCTGCTTTGTGGAGCTTGCACTACTGTTTCAGGCATGAGGGTAGAGCCACGGAAACTTAATGTCAAAGGTCAGAGAACCTGAATCACGCTCCAATTCTTCTGCTGTCAAGGGCAGTACAAAGCAAAAAAAAGGAAAGCAAGAAAAAACGGCAGGTTGATTCAACAGAGAGCCCATAACAGACAGAAAGAGCAAACGTTAAACAAGGGGGCTGACACAGACATACAGCTTTTAGAATGCAAACTTTCTGTTCTACTTTTTCCTTCTGTTACTGCAGCCTACATTACCCATGTGCCCCATGTGCAGCAGCTGTACTTTCTGCTCAGCAGAGAGGAAAGTGTGATGTAGCATGGTTGAGAGGATAAATGTACCCATTGTTATCTGCCTCTCGTTGCTCCATAACCAGCTCCCACTTTCCACTGGCCTTCCCTGGGCTACCGGTCCTGAGGTTTGGCACCACAGCACTGACATCAGCCAGGAAGCTGATTGGCCGCGGTGTTGCCGTTGCTACGCCTGAGGTTGCTCTGTTCTTCGAAGTCCACAGCCATGGGAACATGGAGGATTATGCAACGTTAGCAAATACTCATTCAGACTCACTCCCTTCCTGCCTTTGTCCAGCTAGGCAGCTACAGCACCTCTCCTCCTCAACCTGGGATACATGGGGACAGTGGCCTTGGGTTAAAGGGGCCTGCTTATTATTTCAGACTCTGAATCACCACACCAGCTAGGGAAAGCTGAGAGGAAAGTGCTCTCCCTTAACTACCATGACTGTTTCCAGAAACAGCTGTGTGATGGTGGAGAACAGAGTAAGAGCTGTGGCTGAACAGATCAAAGGTGCGAATGTGTGAACTGGAAAACCACACAGAGCAATTTTTCTGAGATCTGAGAGGATTTGTGAGTGCACTTCTCCTGGAGTGACTCTTGCCCACTGCTTTTTATGAAATCAAAAAAATACTACTTGAATGCTGGTAGATGTGGACAGAAACTCCATTCAGACAGAGAAACCATCAAAAAGGCCCTTATGGAAACGTGGCACTGCCAGTTCCAAACCTATTCCCACTGCATTTAGCAAACTCTCAATTTTCCTGCCTGTTCCTTTTTTTGCCAAAATAATAATTGGTTCAACTTGCTGGAAGATAGAGGATGCATACAGGAACTGGTTTATGTACAACATTAACTAACTACTAGACCTGGATGCTGGCTTTGATCTAGTTTTAAATCTGCTTCTGAAAGTTGCTTTTAGTGGTTTGAAAATATAAGCCCATTTGAGTATAGTGAACTCATTGTTATGCTCAAGAAACTAATTTGAGATGATTTAAGCTTTATGACCTGGCATATTACATTATCCAGCTGGAAGCAGCCACAACCACCAGTCTGAACCATTAACATGACTCGGGATGGAGCCATGCTTCCATGTTCATGTTGTGTATGCCAAATTATGAGCCTACCATGCAAATGTCACCACAAACATCAAGTCTCATCAGACCAGGGAATCTTTTTCCAATCTTCTGCTGTCTTGGCTGGCTGATTAGTTATTTATGTTAACCACCAACTGAACAGGTGTATCTAAAGTGGCTGTGGCTGATGGGCATGTTGTTAAAGTTCAGGAAATCCACTGAATTAAAATTCACTTTGTTAAGTGTAACAAATTCACAAGTCTACAAGCAATCATGTAAAGTAACTGTGACTTTAGAAACTATGTTTGTTTTTTCCACACCTGACTCACATGTAAGCCTTTCTCCATTCTCAGCAAAATGCTGCACAAGCCTTTATTATTTATGGAATCAATAATAAGAGCATTAAAGAATGTGCTCCAAGTATCAATAAAACCCCCTCATAGATATCAGCTGTACCCATTAGGTCAGATATCACACTGAAAAGGGATAACTGAATGAGGACAAACTGAAGAAATCTAAGGCAAAACAGGACAAATGAACTTCAAGTAAATTCCCCTCACTCCCTGTCAACTACCTTGCAGCTGTTGGTGAAAAACTGGACTTTTTAAAGTGGAAAACTTACTTCTAATTTTACAGAGAGCCATCAGTGAAGAAAAAAAAAATCATCTTTCTCCCTGCAGAGTTTACTCTACATCAGAGTTCACAGTGAGATCAGTGTGGTGATCCACTGCCTTGATCTTGTGACCGACATCTCCAGTTCAAATGAGGGGAAGGACACACGTGATTCATTTTGCCGGTTGTTGGTCAACCACTCTACCTCAGCAGCTTTCCTCTTTCTCCTCCTTTTATGGGACACATGGTATCCCACGGCACAAACACAAATTGGAAATTGACCAGGAAATGTCATCTGTGTCTTCCTTCCTGCAGTGCAGGGGAAAAAAAAAATAAAAAAAAATCTGGAATGCATTTGACCGGCGCATTCGAGCATGCACAAAAGATTTGTGCAATACTGTGCTTTTGTTATCTGGGCTTTTCTAAAATTAGAGATGTAACAAGATGTAGATGTTAAGATGTTAGCAGCCCAGGAGAGACAGTGAGAGATGCAAAGACAAAAGCCTAAATTTCTGCTCCAACATCATTAGGTCAGCCTTCTTGGGTTATTTACAGTAAATGAACTAAAAACATGCCTCCTCAGCATGTGACAGTTGAAGCCAAAAAGCTACGGACATCTGTATCAGCCAGTAAAGGAGACAAAGCGTCTAGACTTCCAAACAGTAGATCTTCACACAGCAGCTCAGCTTTAAATCTGGCTGAATGGCAGGCAGCCATCAGGGAAGCCCTATGGCAGCACTGTACAAACATGTGCCATCCAGCTCATTTCACTAATGGGTGCTAATCTCTGACTGCCATCCTACTCCTAAGGGAAAAAAAAACAAAAAAAAAAAAACAGAAAAGGGAAACAGTTAAGTCAGCCCAGGTTCCTGTGAATAATCCATACAGCATAAAAGTGTGAGACTGCCAACATGACATTACTGTATGTCAAGAAGAACTAGGAATCATGTGCAGTGTCACTGTTTTAATTTCTCTGCACAAGCAATCATGCTGTATGTGTACAGAGATGTCAAAAGCCCTCCTTTTAGAGAACATGTGTTGCAGCTGAAAAAGACTCAGGTGGCACACAGAGATGCATTCAGGATTCTGATGAAGCCTCAAAGACACAAGTGCACACCAAATGTTTGAAATTGATGTGTCAGCCAACTGATTCTACCCACTCCTTCTAGAAACACTGGAGCAACTGATTATATCTCTGGGATGGACAACAATGTGAGAAATGAAATAAAAGTTTTTTGTATGGATATCAACCCCAGTCATAGCAGACTGAAGCCACCCTCTCACCTCTCCTGTTCATGGGCCGTACACGAACAGCCACCTTGACATTGGAGTCGTCCAGGCTCGGCTCCCCCATGCTGTCTCTTTACCCGGGGAGGGAAAGCAGCGCTTGTCCAAAATAAATCCGCCTTTCAGCTGAACAATCATCCAAAACTCGGGAAATGCTCCGCTAGCCGGACTCTGGGCCGGCTAGCCTCTCTCAGCTTTGCTCCACAGACCAGGCATGTCCACGGGAAAAAACAAAAAGCCTGGGTGAAATCCTGCAGGAAGACAGCCACCTCCACTACCACCACCGCCGCTGCTGCTTATTTTCTTCTTCTGTTCATATTCCAGGCTAATTTAAATCCGCCGGGGCGTGGAGGCTGGAAGAGGAAGGAGAAATGTAAATCAAGCAAGATATTACAGTAGCTGGGGTTTGTGACTGAGCAAACATATGCTATCTCCAAAGCCAGAAAAAAGGGGGGGCTAACCAGCTAATTTGCCAGGCAAACTGAAGGGGAGCAGCGGCAGGAAAAGAGCAAGTTTTGAATCTTTCCTACCATTTTACTCCATAACATGCCAAAACAACACCCAATCTACGAGCTACACACCTAATGGAATTCATCCCAGATGTGACACCGTTAACCTGTCAGTAAAAGCGAAATGATCCGATGAGAACTGCCTGCCGATGATATGCAGCTTCCCAACGGAATCCGCTGTCCTCCCTTTGCGTCGAGTTGCAAACACCGAGCAGCATCCGCCCTTCCGCTTAATTATTTTCCCTTCATAATAAAAGCCCAGAAGTGTTGTTCTATCCCGCCGCTATCAAACATCGACTAACTACACTGAATTACGAACTGACAGTAAAGGTCAAATAAGGAAAAATACCAAACACATTGACAACTAAATTTCAGCTGCTTCAGTTTACGCCTGCTTTCATGATTTTATACCAATTACCTTTACGTATAAACTTTACAAACTCATTTTAGTTGCGCCGGATTTTAACAAATTCATCAGCGGGCTTCAATTTAATTTTATTCATCATTTAAAGTTCATTCCTCGCTCAGCCATCAGTACGTCATCAAAACGCCCAGCCGGGTCCGTTAACAGCACGCTAGCCACACAACAAGCCCCCTTCTTAAGATACTAACTTGTGACTTTAAACTATAACCAGCGTGAATACAGCAGATACCAGCAAATGCCACAATCTTTTGGATAAATTGTTGACAAAAAAGTACTTTTTACCAAAACTGTTCAATACCCCGGCCACTCAGTCAGTCACGCGACACTTCCGGTGATCACCGTCAAGTTAAACGCAGCATACGGAATACTTCCGATATTTTTTTTTCCAAAATATAACACGACAACTCCTTTTGACACTCATTGCAATTTCGGGTCATGTTCCTAAGTCACATCATAACATAACGTTACAAAATCAAATTCTAAATTCAGGCGCGACAAATAAACAAAGCAAAATCAATAAATACAGTTAACATTTAAGAGCTAACACAGAAAGCAATGTCTTCAAATATTAGCTATGCAGTACAGTTAATAATTTTACAGTTGTACCCAAATATCAGTGTAGCGATCAGTTTTTCTGTAAGATCCTGCTCAATAGATGGCCTGTCCAAACACTGAGCAAACAGCACTTCATAATTAATAACCTTAATGACAAATAATTCGGTGGTAATTATCTGAGTACGTCCGTGGAAAATACTGAACAGGCAGAACCAGTAACAAGTAACAAATTTCATCAACGTGAATAGTTTATATTAGATATACAGAAAGGCCTATGCATATTATTAGTGTGTAATGCGTCAAGAAAAAAATCTGCAAAAAAGAAAAAACAAAAAAACGAGGTTGATTGACTATTAATTTTAAAAACTTATAACGGAAGTCAGTTCACATCCCTAAATGAACAAAGGACTGTCAGTTTTGATTTTGAACGTGCTGGAAGATTCCTGACACCTAGTGGCCACAGGTGGAGCTGCAAGCAAAAAAAGGACGCCTGAACTGTTGGTAATAATAATTTGTGTCAAATTATTATTATCAATTTTTAAAAAGTCAAAATTATATTAACAACAGCTATTTGTTTATTCATGACACCATAGTTTAATTACTGTACAATGATATGCATAATATGACACTATATTACATCATCCTGTAAGTGAATAATTTCATTTTTACATTCGGTCTGTGAAACTGAAAGGATAAAGTTGAAACCTTTGATCCAGAGACATCATAAGGCACTTAAATTAATACTGAATCTGAGGGAGAAATGTGGAACAGCAAAGATAGTGGTAGAAATATAACTTAGAGTGGGGGTGATTGTGTGTCCCCATTCTGTTTGGGATCACACTATTACAGAATGGTCATTTGAACATGGCTGCCAAAGGGTGAGATGTGTTTATAAAAAGAACTTTGGTTGATCTGCTTCCACTGTGGCTGCTAGGAAGTTTCTGGAGTTGAATCTAGGTGGAGCTAAAGTTTGCAAAATGAGATAAAGGACATCGGCTATAGTGAGGACTGTAAAAGACTTTTAAATACAATTCTGGATTTGAGCCTTCCTAAGAACAATCATTTTACTTTTTGGAAAGAAAGCTGTATCTTCATATGTTCTTCCAACCAAATTTCTCACAATGTGTCTGCCTTATAATATATTTTAAAAGTAGCTTAAGATGGCTCAGTCTTCATGCCTTTTAATGACAAAAACAAACAAGAAAACAACAACAAAAAAACAACAATAAAAAGTGAAGTCTGGGGTTTCATTTCTTGTTTATGGTCGTTCAACATAAATCAGTGGTGTATGGTTCAGACCACTAGAGGATGCCCTGCCTCAAGATGTGGCAGCACTAAAGGTGAGGCACTGGAGAACAGACAAGACCTTGCTGAGCTGATTTTATGGTTTCTTTTGTCTCTACTAACTCTAACTTTGTATGAGAAAATTTTTAAATTATATGACCTTCACAATCAGAATAAGCTAACAAGATCTGTCGGTCTGCAGCTATCAGAAGGTCAGAGTAAATGCAAAATTGTAAGTAGCAATACTGACAATTTTTACTAGGACAACCATCATCTGTTGTCGTTACTAGCATCTCAAAGACTTTTCTTTTTTCCTTGTTGTTAATGCCTCATAGAATACATGTACCACGGTGCTGAAGGAAACACACACCTAAAGCATCGCTAAAAATGACATTTAGAAATGAAATCTGTGAAAAAGATGCTGTGCTAAATGGAGATTATGTAACTCCAATGCTGAGTTCTCAAAGATTGTGAATTACCAGGTGACTCTTTCAGCCAACTACCTGTCAAATGTAAGTAAGTGCATGGAAGTGACAGGACCTCCAACTTGTCTTATGCTCTGATGAAGGCCATGAGGCTGAAATGTTATATTGATTGACAACCACTATGATCATTTTGACACTTGTAACACTTTAATCATAATGAAATAAATCAGATGTACAGGAAACATTTTATTACACCAACTATTTTACCATAAAACTCAGCAAAGCCAAAGTTGTGTGATCAGACTGGTAAAATGGGAAACTTGCTGAAGGGCATTTATATGACCTTCTGATGATGATCTCCTCTCTCCCCTCTTTCTCATTAGCTGCCTGAGGTTTCATTATGTTTTAAATCATATGAATGCTAACACAACGATGAACACAAAATGATACGAAAAGGTTGTTTTGCTTTTTTTTTTATTTTAAGTTTTTTTTATCCTATTTTTTGTCTGTTATTGATTTTTGTATGGCTTTGGTATTTTTGTGTCTCTTCTCTGTTTTTCTCAAGTCATATTTTGTCTGCATAACCATCTTAATTGCTAGTTGTTTGATTATTCGGCTTTATTTGTTGTGTTTTTATCACTGTGGTAATTTTGTGTCTCTTTTTAATTTTTTTTTATTGTCTTTGGCAATTTTGTGTTTATTTTTTCCTTTTCTTGTGTCTCATCATTGTCTAATCTTTTGTAGTTGTTTTGCGCTTCTTTGTAATTGTTAATGTTATGGTGGTCTCTTTATGTCCATTTGTAATTGTTTTGCTTCACTGTCTCATCATTTTGTATCTCTCTGCAGTTTTTCTGAATCCCTCTGTCATCATTTAATTGACTCTCCAATAACATGCTAGCCCAGGAAGCATGCGTTACACAGAATTCATTGTGACCTTTTATAATTGTGAGGTATAATAGAAAATCAATTGATAAATAAGTATAAGAAAACACAGGACTTATTGTTTATTATTCTCAGTTAAAAGGCGTGCGTATGTTTCATTTTTAGCACTCTACTCCACTATTCCATCCGTTCACTTTGCCACTCATATGACGTATGTGTCTACGTAAATGCTAAGCAGGAGTGACTGAGTAGATGTCAAATGATTACCGAAACAAACCCCTCCTCTTATACGTAGGAGAACTGGAAATAGCAGACACAAGAAACAGAAGAGGTGGGAGTCAGAGGAGAAGAGGAGACAAGGATGGACAAGGACAAGGACCCTACTTAATGTCCTACCCGTCTGTTTACTTATTTACTTACTTATTTTACAGAAAGAAACTAGGAGGGCCAAGAATGATTAAGACCACTAAGGGGTTTTCTTAGGCAAAGGGCAGGAGTTTTAAAGAATATTAAAACACTCCTACTGTGTACATTTTTCAGTTCAAATGAACACCTTCCATTTAGGGCAATGAGGAATGAAAGGTCAGGGGTCAGCTGACTTCCTGTCAGCTGGGAAGAGACCACAGAGAAAAATAATTCACATTTTATAACTGAGTTTTCAGAGGTTTGTTTGGTTATTTCTACTGCTGGTTCTTCAATAAAGAAAAGGCTCTTAAGGCAAGCTAGTCAAAGTTCACAGCAGAAATTATGGCTGCATACTGTATGTAGTTTTTGAGCTTTCCTGTCTCCCTTGAAATTTACTTATAAGCTTCCTTTGTGTTTTGTGTTGTCTCACTTCTTTTAGCATTTACTGTAGTTATAACCTTTTTCTGTAAACCCGGTACAAATTGACAGAGTTATTAAGGGCAAAATGTTAACTATAACATCCAAGATGCCATGTTATCAACTCTGAAACTGTAGGCTACACAGTCACACTCCTGTTTTAACCTAAACGCAAGCTTTTTCACAGTAATCTTGTTTCTTTTATTGCTGAGAACGATATGAATGTCTCAACTTACTTTCACACCAGTCTGTCATATATCACCAAAAACAAATGCTACAGAAGAAGTCAGCCGCCTATCATCAACAGGAAGTACAGTATCATCTTGGGACTACAGATATTAGATTGATACATTTGTGTCCTGCATTAATTCACTGTGTGAGGTAGATTTTGTCAAACTGTTTCATTGTTTCTTCTCCCAGCTTTAGGTGAAATCACTTGAAATGTCCAAAGCAACCTGAAAAGGATGATGGACATCTGTAGGAAATGATGCTTTCACCAGTGTTTCTTTGGCTTTGTGTGTGTGTGTGCCTGGGTAAACATGAGCGTGGTGATTTGAGTGATAAGAGAGGAGGGTGGAGGGGGAAGGACTGACTCCTTATCTGTTCCTTTGTTAAGATGACATGATTGCAGTAATTGTTCCGGCCACTAATCAGGCCAGTGCAGGAGATGGTTTGTGTGTGTGTTTGTTTGTATGTTCCTGCTTTGTGTGTGTTTTCATTGTGCGTGATGATTAGTTGAGAGATGGGTGTTGGAGATTCTCACAAGCATACCTGTTGTATTTTGGCGTACACAATAGGTATTCGAGGAACCTGATTGGGTCATGATTTCCTATTGTGCAATAATAATAAATAAAGTAGTTTTTGTACATTTAAGGGTACACCAATATCAGGTATTTTTATTCTTATGCTTTGTACCTTATTGGGAGCTGAATTGTGGTGAAAACTGTTCTTTTATTTATGTTTTAAAAAAGCTCCTTTTTTTGTTTATTAACGTTAAAAAAAATTTCAAATGGTTCATGAATTAGTCCAAGTGTGCTTGGCCTACACTCCAAAAAAATGGGTGGTTGTTACATTTACAAGACTCTTAACAAGTAATTTGAACAAAAATAATTTCGTGTTTCTGTAGTGAACGTAATTAAATCACGTAGGATCTGCATGAAATTAAACAACTTATCTTTATTTATTCTTGTTGAGATTACATGATACAATGTAGCAAGAGTGGTTAGAGTGGTTGCCTGGACTCGTGAGAGTCCAAGATCACGTGAGATTTCAAACCACAGCAGAATCACTGGGGATATAAGAGGCAGAAAAGCATACACATGTGTATACTATTGCTATTTATTATGGTCTAACCTGCCAAAGATGAGGTTAAACCACAAACAACCTTGATAAAGACAAGAGGATGGTTGGAGTGACAACTATGTGAAAGTTATTATAAATCTATTAAAGTTTTATGTTAACCAGACTTTATTGAAAACTCAAAAAAAAAGAACTCTTTAAATGAACTTAAAATAATAATGGAAAGGATTTCCACATTAACAAATGGCTTTCTATTAGCATTAAGTATTTTTATTGGACTAACGTAATTTGCATGGGTTGGATCAGCTCCAACTCAAATACATTAAGTTGAAATAACAGAGCTGCATAATGCTAAAATTAAGCAATTTAATTGTATGGAAATCCGTTCATTCAAAAGTTATTTTTTGAGTGTAGTGTTCTGATATAGCACCTCAGAATCAAGAAGAAACAGTTCACCTGATGTGCCTTTTACTGCTTGGGAACATACAGTTACCAGCCACTTTGTTAGGTACACCTGTTCTGTTGTTTGTTAACACAAATATTTAAGCAGCCAATCACATGTCAGGAACCCAGTGCATTTATGGAGATATTTTCTTGCCACATACTGGGCTTCTTAGTACCAACTGATCATTTAAATACCACAGCCCACCTGAGTAGCCCGAGTATTGTTGGTGATCAAGCCCATCCTCTGATGACCTCAGTGCACCCATCTTCTGATGGCTGCAGGATAACCTGCCATGTCAAAAAGTACAAATCATCTCAAACTCGTTTGTTAAACATGACAGTGAACCCACTGTCCTCAAATGGCCTCTCACGGTCACAAATTCTCAGTATGATAGAGGAACTTTTGGATGAGGTGGAACGGGAGATTTGCATCATAAATGTGGAGTCAACAAGTCAGCAGCAATCATGTTAATATGGATCAAAATATCTGAGGAATGTTTCAAGCATCTTATTGCATCTATGCCACAAATAAATAAGGCAGGTCTGAAAGCAATTGAAGGTTCAACCCTGCACATCGGTGTATATAGGATTGTACCTAATATAACACTGGTGGGGTTGTTGTCTTCATTTAGATGCACTGCTCTGGCCTACAGCTCCCATAGAGAGACACCCTGTTTTAAATGTTTTTAGATTTTAGTCGGTTGCTTAGGTTGCTCATGGGCATGGTGATAGTTGTTACTAAAAATCAGGAGGGCATTACACATTCTTTCTCCCTGTGCAGGGTGTGATAATGTGATGTATTAAATGGTTCACATACTCTGGACATTAACCAGTAATCCTTGTTTCCTGGGCTGTCTGCAGCAGACATCTAGCACTCGCAGCAGGTTACAGGAGCCAGCTGGTGATTGGAGTGCTGCTGGGTTGAATTCCCAAAAGAATCCGGGAAGTCCAGGCGGGATAGAGACATCATTGAGTGGTGCTACCCTCCAGCAGTGAACCACACACATGAGCACGCACTCTTTTCAGAGCTTTTGTTAAATGATGTTTCACATTGAAAACTGTTTGTACTTTTTAGCCCCGAGGCGATCTCTAGACTCACTCAATTAAGGCCGAAATAAAGGCTGTGTGAGACTCTTGCTGCGTCAAAAACCACTCCCTCGTTAAAGTGCACTGCGTTTATCGATTTTATTTCAGTGTCTGGATCATTTATGTGTCAGTCATCCGCTATATAATGCCTTAAAAATTAAACTATTAAAAATCACGTCATGTCCTACTTTCTTTGAATGCTATACGGTCCTCAAAAATGACAGCACCAACTTTCAGTGATAATGAATGATAAATTTGCTAGCAGACTGTTTAGTGTGGTTATAAAGAAAGTAAGAATAGCTGAAAAGGAATAATTTTGGATATAGCCATGTATACTATGCGGTCAGTGTTGATAAATGTCTGAATCATCTGACATTTTGGTTAACTCCATTCAGTGAACTAGTGAGAGTGGATTATATAGAGAATATAGCATATAGAGAGTGAACGAGCGGATGGTCTCAGACATCCTTACATAAAGGGCTTTAAGTCCACATTATTCTAACACAAACCAGTTTTGGCTGTCACGCCCAAGCTCAGGAAGAGTATTCAATGACGTTTAACATCCGGACATGACCTGACCTGGAGTATGTCCATCTGCAGACAGTCATGACCTGAGAGATGTGATGTCAGTTACATATGGCAGTGCATCAGAGCCTCCCACACTTTGCAAACCCACACCAAAAGACTCTAGCCAACCAAAACTTAATAGGATCTCAAATGGTCGCTTAATATAATTGTCTTTATTGCCTCTGTGGAGGCCACGGTGGATGGTAGGGATGCAGTTATTGCTGGATGTGACCTAATGGGTGGGGTGGGTAGAGGTATGAAGCTAAAAGCCGAGTTCTGGCAGGAGACATCAGAGATTGCACTTTATGGCCTTGGTGGCGGGGATCCATGGCAGAAGATGGCCGTCCATTACAGTGAGCTCTATTAGGTTAATGACTTTAGCGGTTTTATGGGCATGAGCTCATTACTTAGACAGGCCAATCTAATCATCAGCCGCACCAATGACCATGGACATAGCAAACTGGTTTGTGGGTAAAAATGGACCCGAGGGTGTTCCCTGTACAGCCTGGGAGATATTGTGGTTTCTGTGTTGTAGCTCTAGCTATAATTAAGTTGATTCACCTGTACATTCATACATACATCCTGTACTGCATTGTACTTGTATGAGGCTTTATAATATCTTTGATACCTGCATTCTAATTTTGATCAACTCAGAACCAGATTAAGCTACCCAATAGTTTTATTCCAATACACTGAGGTCAGTAAGTATTTGGGTGCTTTGGGGTCCTTAGGGACTAGTAAAGCGCTCTACAAATACAGGCCATTTACCATTTACAAATTAAGTAGATAAAAGATCTCCAATTAATTTCAAGTGTTGAATTTGTGTTTTGTTGTTGTTCGCTGGGAATCTTAAAGTTCCAAGGGGATGTCAATGCAAGTGAAGGAGGCCATCATTTGGCTGGAAAACATAAATAAATGAATAAATAAATATGAGAAATAGTAAATCCTCTAGGAGTTCCCAAATCAGCAGTCTGGTACCGCCTTAAAACTGAATGCACTGGCCAGCTCTGCAACACAGAAAGACCTGAAAGGAATTTCTTTCTTTGGTTCATCTTGCCAAATGAAAAAAGCTGGCAATGAGGTAAGTACGGCATTGCCAAAGTCTACATTTAAGACAAAGAAATAAGATATTGGTCAACAGCCAAGTCAGTCACCTGATCTCTAACCAACAAAAGATGCTTATGAGTTACTGGAGACCCACAAAGAAGCAGCAACTGAAGGTGGCCACAGTAAAAAGCATCAGTACAGCATTTAGTGGTGTTGCTGAGCCCTGGGCTTCAGGCAGCCTTTAACTGTAAAGGATTTTCATCCAAGTATTAAATTTTTTTTATTTTTTATTTTACAATTATTTCAGTCTAAATATAAATTTGATTCAATTTGCATTTTAGACAATTCAAAAACATAATAGAAAAAAAACAGTTGGTTTACATGCACTGGCTTTGTGGGCCTTTTGGCTGTATACATGTCTATAATTGTGAGTGGATGTGTTTTGCGTAGATGCCCATGAACAGGCAGGCAGACAGTGATGAAAAACAGCAGCAGTATCATGATCAGCTCTTCCTGCATTGACTCATCAGGCCGATGCTTCCTGGGTCTGCAGTGTTCAATAGGGAGCTGCAGGAGTTTGTTTGGTTCATCTCACACATCAACCACTGACAGGGTTATTTTAAACCCACGGTTTGATGGTACACAGTGGTCTAGAAGTTACGGAACAGGCATGTGGTGGTCAGGGTAGGAGTAGAGCGTCACAGCAACTGATTTAATCTAGAACCACATAAAGTGGGTCATTTAGCGCTTTGGCAACTTGCATTAAAAAGTAATTAATAAATGTAATTGGCAGAATGTTCTGTTGTTTCTTAGGCTGCAGCCTGTTGTTCTGTCCAGCTGATGCTATAGAAATGTGGCTGCTTGACAAATTATGCTAATGCATCAGTATCAAAAACTGCAGTTGATTGAATGGTGGCAAGAGGTGTCATGGTTGACGCTGGTCAACCGTGGGGATGTGAGGAAGGAGGACCCAAATGCTGGACTCTGTGTGCTTAGCAATGCGTTTATTTACAGTGAAATGGAAAATAACAATAAATCCTCACTGCGTTTCCGACTCCCGTGACGTGTCCTCTTCCCAGTGTCAGTGTTCCTTGTCCCTGCTCCTCAGTGTCTGAGCACCCCGTGCTCACTGACCTCTCGTCTCCACGCTTCTCCTGTGGGAGATAACAAACAGGCAGCCGTAAGACACACACAATGCGGCAGACTGACCGTACTGACTGGCCAAGAGACTAACGTGAAGTCACGCAATGATCCAGCGTTGGAGAGAGCTCCACCGCACTCTTAAGTTGTAGACCAGGTGCTCTCAGAAACACCGGCATCCACAGACACACACACACACACACACACACACACACACACACACACACACACACACACACACACACACACACACACACACACACACACACACGCACACCGCTTAAGCAGGGAGAACAAGGGACAGCACTCCAAAAACACACATGTCCATAACTGCTCAGGGACCCTGGGTCGCTCAGACCCAGGGTCCCTGACAAGAGGCTAGTTCTGGAATCGAGTCCATCACCACTTCCATGTTAAAATTATTAACTTTAGAGCCAAAAAACAAGCAAGAAAACAAACAAAACCTTTTTGCAACCATATACAAAAAAAGCTCAATAAGGATGACGTTTGTTTGGTGTTTTTTGAATCAGTTACCTTTTTTCAGAGCTTAAAGTTATAAATCATTAGGGGGGTGTCAGCTGTGAATGATGGCTGTGGTGATTGTCTATCAAACTTCACCTCAGCACAATCACGACTGAGCCGGACCTCTCACTTGTGTTTGTTGTGTTTATAGCTTTTACCTGGAGTTATGTGACAAACTATTAAGACTGCTGTGAGGTTAATTTCACTAGCAGTCCATCCAAAAAAGTCTGCTTTATACAGTTCAGGGTCATAGGGAGCTGAAACCCATACCAGTGGTCATAGGTCAAGAGGTAGGGTACACCATCGGCAGGTCACCAGTATAAAGCTTCGATCCTACTCTGTTGTGGACATGGACACAAACAGCGAGACGTGGAGATTAAGTGGTCTTTCCCCTTATACTTATTTGAAGTTTCTTTTAAGCCCATTGCCTAGATGATGTGTCTGTATCTTCACAAAAACAGCCAGACATGCAAACATCTGCACAGATATTTGCCCTCATGTAATGATGAAATTTATGCCACTCACATCCAAGAGGAATCACAAATGACAATAAAAGATTAACACACAAAAAGAAAGACAGCGTTCACAGTCACATTTAGACATTTGTTTAATTTGTAGTTAAAAAACACACGTCTTTGGACTGTAGAAGTAAACCAAACATGCACGGAACAAAGCCCCCAGCTGGTTGATGAATTTAAATCAGTGATCTTAAAGCTGTGAGTGAAAAGTGCTAACCTCTACATCACTGTGCATCCTATTTCTAGCATTTACAGTTTCACTTTTTTTGCATTCTATTTCCCACAAATTATGTGCATGTGCATGCAGCTCATGGATTCTACTTTGCAATTCAAATAGTCAAATAGTCACTTTTGGAAGAAAAAAAATGAACATGCTGATGGCTAAAACGCTAACACTGAGGCTTTAAAACGAGTCCATGAACCAGTGGGTGATACCATGTTGTCTGCATTTACCAAGGCCCTGTACAGGCTCTTGGTAAATGCATTGAGGAAATTAATGACTGGTTGTGCCACAATTTTCTCCAGCTAAACAAAAACAAAACTGAAGTAATAGTCTTTGGCGCTAAAGAAAAACGATTACAGGTCACCAGAGAACTTCAATCTATACACCTAAAAACCACAAACCAGGCAAGAAATATGGGTGTAGTGATGGATGCAGACCCAAACTTAGAAAAACACATTAAGACAATAACAAAGTCAGCTTACTATCACCTCAAGAATATTTCAAGGATAAAAGATCTGATGTCTCAACAGGACCTGGAAAAACTAGTCCATGCATTCATCTTTAGTAGGCTTGATTACTGTAACAGCATCTTTACAGGTCTACCTAAAAAATCAGTCAGACAACTACAGCTCATTCAGAACTCTGCTGCTCGAGTCCTCACTAAGACCAAAAAAGTGGACCACATCAGTCCAGCTCTGAGGTCTTTACACTGGCTGCCTGTCCGTCAGAGGATAGATTTTAAAGTTCTGATGCTGGTCTATAAAGCTCTGAATGGTTTAGGACCAAAATACATCAGTGACCTCCTGACCCAGTATGAACCTTCCAGATCCCTCAGGTCATCTGGATCCGGTCTTTTATCAGTTCCCAGAGTCAGAACCAGACACGGAGAAGCTGCATTCAGCTTTTATGCTCCTTATATCTGGAACAAACTCCCAGAAAGCCTCAGATCAGCTGAAACACTCAGTTTATTTAAATCCAGGTTGAAGACTCACCTGTTCTCAGCTGCATTTGAATAAAGCACCAAATCCACACTTTTAAGCTTAAATTTCAAAACTTACATTTAACTACTGATTTTATCTACTGTTCTGATTTTATCTGTTTTGATTTTATATACTGTTTTGTTTGTTTGTTAATTAGTTTGTTTGTTTGCTTGTTTTAATCAATTTTAAATCATGCTTTTTATTTGTTTTTGTTTCTAATGTCTCTGTAAAGCACTTTGAATCACCTTGTTGTTGAATTGTGCTATACAAATAAACTTGCCTTGCCTTACATTAATCTTTCATATACTTGACTTGCTGTCACATGTAAATTTATAAATATTTTAGCAGTAACTTCATATTGTGGAACATATGCGCAATATTTGAAGGCTGCGTGAGTTTGAACAGCATAAGCAAAGGTGTTTACAGTACTGTTGTAACGTTTATAGTAATTTGACTGATTTGTCACTGTTAGTTTAAGGGCAGTAGTCATTAATATGAATTTATCGATAATGTTGTCTTCATGTATTACTTGCTAAATTTCACTTTTATACTCTAGTGAGAAGTTGGAAAGCTACAACATCTCATACAACATTTTCTATAATGAGGCAGTTACAGCTGGCTAAAAACACAAAGAGATTTTTTGTCAGTTTTCTTGATTTTGTATCTAACTTTGGGTTGCGGGGGATGGCGCCTTGATGAGCTGTCACAGGGAAAGAGAATGGGCACACCTTGGAAATAGACACAGAGACACAAATGGACTAGCTTTATCCTCAGTCATCCACACCCACCACCAATTTCGAACCTCCAATTATCCCAAGATGAATGTTTTTGCAGGTTTGTTTTGGTACAAAACTGGAGTAAACCCTCATGATCACCAATGTAATGTGGAAAAAAACAAATTCTGAATATTTCTGCTGTGAAGAAAAGGTGCTAACCATTGCACTATTGTCCAAATTAATGATTTTTACTACAATTACTTGAAGACATTGTTTGAGCTTTAAAATCCAAGTCAGTTTTTCATTTTAGACTGTTTTCATGCTTTAAAGAGGCTTTAACTGTAGATTAGGTGCTCAGTGCCGCTTACCAAACTCAGGCTGTGGCCGCTATGTGTGCGTGCATGTGGGAGTGTGCGTACTTGAATCTGTGCATGATTGCAAGTCAGTGAGTGTTTTGCGTGCGTGAGTGTGTTAGACAGCAGAGACATGACAGAAGTGAAGCTTCCAGGGAACACTGGTAGATAACAGAGTGTTTCTGTTCTCCGCTCTACTGAATACCAATCACTTTCCCTTTCAGATAAAACCCAGAGGAATGAAAACAGACTAGAGAATGTGTGAATGTGTGTGTGTGCTTATAACTCCATGAAGGGCTGTGTGACAAAGAAGCATTTACTATTTTAAAAGTATTAAATATTTCTAAAGTATTGCTGAACCAGCTGTCCTTGAGTCACTTTTCTCATTTTTATTTGGATTGACCCTCAGGTAGAAGTAAAACCCTGCAAACCACTAGGTTGTGTATCTCTAAGTCCCTGATGCTTTGGCCTTCTGTCCACATCCAGATTTCTTAGCTAATGGTTATGACCTCTATTAGTGCCCCTTTTCCTCACAGACTCACCTCTTCCGTCCTTCTTCACGTTTCGCTCTCCTCCCGTTCTGTTCCCGGCTCTTCCTGCTTCTTGAACGAACACTTTCTTTTCAGCTATCTGCTCCTCCTGAACCTCATTTTGCCAACATCAACACAGCATCGAGAGCTTATGACACAACAGTGAGGTGACAAATGGCACATAAGATTTTGTAGATATAACTTAAAAGATTGCAGCATATCATGATGTTGCTACAAGAAATACGCTTTTACTTTCTTTAGCTGTATCTGTAAAGCTGTAAAGTCCACAAGATGTCATCTAGTAGGAAAAATAATTTACAATACTTATATAATATTATGATAATGGCTGGGAATAATAGAAAGAATAATGTGTAAGACTCTAGAATTGTTCCTCCTGGCAAATAATTCATGTAAGAGCATGTTTTTAACAGAAAGACAGAGGTCAATTAGAAGCCTTACTGTTATGATTAAAATTGATTTGATTAATTTACTGAACCCAAATCTTCCCCAGTTCTATCAGTTAACATATCTAAACTTGAACATTATACTGTTTGGTGTGAAAGAGAAAAAGAAAACTAGAAGAGAGGAAAAAAGTAATTTGTAGATATGGTCAAGGAAATGACTACAAGATCACTCTGAAACAGCCTCAAGTCCCTATTGCCAATTCTGCAGGGTTCATGGTACCCTTCCTAACATCTCTGTGTATGGCCAAAAGCCAGAAACTGATCCAAAGTGGCAAAAAATGGAGGAATAACAGTGGATCATGGTAGGATTTTTGCTTTCTGAACAAAATTGGGCACTGTGGAGAAACTGGACTCGAGAAGACCCCATTTTTGAGAGACACACATGACAAAGCCTGACTGGAGTTTGCTGAAATGCATCTTGACAAGTCACAATGCTTCTGGGAGACAGCTTTCAAAGAAAGGAACATTGCCCTCAACATGAAATACTATGGAGGCAGCTCGAAAGACTGTTTTGAATGTGTGAAGGGCTCAGTGAAATCAGACCAGAGAGAGAGAAACATGCTCCCCAAAGCTCTGACCCAATCAACGACTGTGGGAACATGAACCAAAACATAAGTGTGAAAGGATCCAAGAACTGATGGGTAATGAATCGCCTCAGTAAATGACTTGCTATACATCCTGATCTGAAAATGCATAAAATGAAAAGATCAAACCTGAGAATTTTTGTAGTTCATTGAAAAACATCTACTGCTTCTGTCAATGGATACTTCATTTCACTTTTTGTATCATATATTAATGCAAAGTGCTGTACTGTAACTTTTCCCATTAAAAATCCACTTTTTTAAAAAAAAAAATGTATCTTTTATTCCTTCGAAATTGTGCATTCATGTACAGAAATCATGTTTTCTTCTTTTTTCTCCTTTTTACATTTATATTTATGGTGAAATTAGTAAATATATTACCAAATAAACTAAAATGAATCATTTCCAGTTGTTTAAGAGGACATATTATTTAGTTATTTCCTCACTCTCTTGCTTAGACTTGCCTCCTGGGTTGAGAACTGTTGCTGGTAAGCATGCCACCTCAAACTTCCACCTCAGCCTATTAATAGAGACCTTCAGCTCTATCACTGATCTGTCTCCATCCAGATAAGGAGCTCTTTGGCCGGGGAGGGAGCAAATCAAACCATTTGACGTAAATTTCCCGGTTGGGTCCCTCAAGCCGATTTATCTTGGAACTGAGGTGTGTGTTAAATTCCTTCTCTTTCTCTGACTAAGCTTCCTCCTTTTATTCATCTTATTTTCTGCATTACTCCTTAAATGAACAACCTCTGGCTAGATAATTGACACTCTGACCATTGACCAGCAGATGACTTTTTGCAATGAATTATGGGTCTTGCATTTTGTTTACAGCGCTATCACAGCTCTCAGTCATCTTTAATTTCTTAGATGCAATGGGCCATCACAAGACAATGATGGAGAAATATATTTATTCAACCATCTGCTCGTGAGTTCAACCCGATGTGGCCATTACGGTGTGGCTTTTAAAGGCTGATAAATCAGCCATTGCAGAGAAGTGAAATTGAACTCTAATTGGCCCCAACCCTAATATCTTCTGCTAAATAAAAGCCAGTCACCAAAGCTGTAGGTGGAGTTTTCATTATCATTTGTCCGCTTGTCTGTTTGTTTTTTTATCTGTCTGTCAGGCAAAATTACCACGACACGGTTGGTGAAAGTTAGTAGAGAGGCGGAGCTCACTAGCAGAGGCACTGTCAGAGCACCCTTTTAGTTCAGAATTACTCAGAAATTTGCAAAATTTCACTGAAAGCAGCTGAAATAAGTCTAGATGCCACGATTTGGCTATGTGGCAGGTTAGGCAGAACTCACACTAGAAAACACACAGCGTGAGTGGACGACAAGACAATGAGCAGAGGGAGACTGACGACATAAATACACAGAGGATATGAGGGAACAGACCACAGGTCTGAAACTAGTCTGACTGATGAGAAAACTGAACATAACGTGCACAGGACGAGAGACTATGAAAGTAAGACAGGGCGTACACAGGGATATAGAGACATGGAGACAAACGACAGACTGGAGAGACAAAGAAATGAAGCGGAGAGAACACTCAGAGAAACCAGCCATAAAGAACATTAACAGATGAGTGAGGCTCAATCACAAAACTCATGATAACCTAAAAAATAACATTCAGACACGATGATCTCCTCCTTTCAAAAAAATACAAATCCAGACAAAAAACGATCATGACACTGGAATTATTTTAGCTAAGCAATGGTTGTTTTCTACTAAGAGTTATTTAATAAATTATGTACACCAGAGGTTTTTGCAGTGAACACTTGATCAGGTGTAATGCTGGTAGTGGCAAGAGGACCATTAGGCCTAATAGAAAGTGTCTAAATTAGACATGAAAGAATAACTGTGGTCTGCAGTGGACAGGAAAGGGGCAGTCTCGGTAACCTTTCTGACACATTGGAGGGTAGGAAAATGACATGGTCTGACGTCTTGCAGAATGAATCACCTCTGTGACATTTGGTCCACAGAGAGGTTTTTACATGTGCTGGCTAGAAACGCCCCCAGAGCGGCAACCAAACAAAATCATGGCTCGGAAAAGAAAAGAAGAAAAATTTTAAGATTGTTTTTAACCTCCTAAAACACAACAGCTGCATATTTTACTTTTTGCTACTTTACCTGGTTTGGGAGCATAAAATCCATGTGCAGCCTGGTGTTATGAAATGGTATTCAAGTAGCTAGTTAGCTACTGTCTTAGCTAAGCATTTTCCTATTGATGAACAACATGCTAACCAATTCCCTAGCACAGCACAAACTGAAACTGAGCTGCGTTGCCAGGAAAAATCAGTAAAGTGTCATTTTATGGCTAATATGTGGGGCCTAAAAGAACATGCGCACACGTGTTGTTTTCATTTGGTTGGTTTTAATCTCTTTTAAATAGATTTAAAACTTTGCTCATTCTATATGCTGATGCCCTGTTCACCCTTCACCTAATCGATGCATTGTTCCTTCAAGACACAATTTTTTAACAAAAGAATGTCTCCCCTCCCTCATGAACCTATTTCCCACTGAGGCTTTTTGCGTAAAAGTCGATGAATTGTTTTAACCAGGTCTCGATTGGATTGGGTCTCTGAGCGTCTGGCGGGGAGAAGATAAGACCCGTTATCTCTTTCTGCAACCTCTCTCTGTCCTCCCCATGAGTGGACAGGTAGATGGGGAAAAGTGAATAAAAGAGATGGAAGACAAAATCAACAGAGATGTAGTTAATAATGGTCTTAATATTAAAAAGCTCCCGGTCTTATGAGTGCTTCACTGGCTGAAGTTAAGATTGTGCTTTTTAGTGGCCTACTCAGTATAAGTGAACAAGAATGCAGACAACATTGTTACCAAGACTTCCTGTTGCCACTTCCTGCAAGAGGTCAGAACATTCATTCCAAAAATGGATATTTAATAATTTATCCCAAGCATTTTTCTCTGTCACACCAACACTGCAGGTTCTTCTTGATGTGTCAATGCCATTATTTTTTGCTGATGATGTAACTAGCCTTGCAGTGCATTCTGGTACTGTTGTATTTCATTTTGAGAACTGGATAGTCTAGTTGCCTACTTAAGTGGTTCGCTTGCATAAAGTGGAGTTTTAGGCAAATCAGAGTTATCAGGTGTGACTTGAAGCCTGTGAAAACAGAATGAAAACAGATTTAGCAGTTGCACAGTTCATCTAGCCTCACCTTTTGTTTTCAGAAGGAGGTTGGAGTTTGAATAGCGGGACTTAATGTAAGACAAAGTTTAGAAAGAAGCTTCTATCTTGGAGTTGATCTGAAATCCAGGAGCAGAAAGCCTATGAGAGGCATTTGTCCAAGTGCAACAATGCGACGGAGAAGCCGTCTGTCAATCACCTATCATAAGCCTCTCCAATGGAGGGAAGCAGTACAATCCATAGAGTGCAAAACACACCTGTGGACACGTATCATTACTTACATGGCAGAAAACATCACATGCATTGATTTCCTTTGGAAGGGCGATGGTCGGGGAAGCAATTGGTCTATTATCTAACATAGAAGTAATAAAAAGATAAAATACCAAACTTGATACTACTAACACACTGTATTGATCTAGATTTAAATCTGTTTATTTGCAGCATTAAAATAAAAAAATCACTATCTCCAGTAGATAAATACATTATTTAAATTTTCATAAAATCCTATAACACACAAGGTTTTTTTGTTTTTTTTTACAAATAATTATGTGTTACTGCGGGCATGCTTACAGGTGATTAGCCTATTAGGTATGCTCTATATGACCTCACACGTCCTGTTGAAGAAATGCAAGTGAGCTTAGCACAGGAACTGGTCAATAAATAATCATTTCATTTCAGTCACAGCAAGACATGCTAATGTAAGTGACTGTTGTACTTTAAATGATTCCTTCCCTCTTGTTGTTTTGTAGCAGGCTAAAATAAGCATCTGTTGTGGTTCTGTCTAATTTACTGTTTAGCTATCAGCCATTTCCCTCAGGAAAAGTCTTAACGAGTATTTAATTAATGACATTGATTCATTTGGTGGAGGAAAATGTGCTTCATGAATTGGACACTGAGATCAGACACAATAGTGACTTTAATTGTTTCTCAGTCGTTGTCTTCATTTGCCACCTTGTGTTTGACAATACTACCTTTCTTTAAATCTCTCAGATTTCTTCCGCACAGATTCATTTGTTACCTTTCATCCTGTTTGGTTTAATTAGCGGTCAACTAGAGGAACTTGGCTCTGCAAACCAATCCAATTGCTCATTTAACGTTTTGTGTCGCCTTTCAGATTGTCAGAATGCCAGAGTGTGGAATCAAGGGTGGGCAAATAAGTCGGCAATGTAGACCATCACTGTGTCGCAGAGGTTTATTTCCTCCATTTAGGTTAAACGAAGATGGACAAGAGTGTGACTTTGAAGTGAAGGAGATATGTATCTGTTGACTCTGTCTGCTCTCATTATTACATGCTCTCTGCCCTCTGTTAATGTGATTTGTGTGTGAGCTGATTCAGTATTGATTTGATTTGAGCTAAGCTTGGCCGAGTTGAATCAAGTGAAATTATGTCATTCTTTCTGGCATTTTTCTGACAACATAGCTAGCACCGCAGCCTGCGTCAGCACTAATTACCACTCTGTCAGTTTTTTAAGACCATCTGGGGAAAATTTCATTCCCTTCTCTGTGATTACTTCAATAAGTAATTATGCAGGTAATGACAAGGCATTAAAAAGTGCAGTATTTTGCAGTGAAGTCATGTCAGTAATCTACAGTGAACTTTAGATGATCACGGTTTATATGAATGAAAGAAGAAAAATAATATTACAGAAAAACAAAATGGTTATTTGGCACTTTCAAGTGTGTCATGATACAATGCAGTACAGTGGATGGAAACATTAGGGGAGTTGGCACTGTAATTTGTGTTTTGATAAGAGAAAAGTCTTTGACCAAGCTGCTCTCTCTCCTCTGATGGCTATCTACTAATGAACCTTTGAGTAGAAGAGACAAACACAATAATGGCCTATTGACCTCCAGAAGACTGCATTTACTCCCACAACAACCTCTGTCTGTCTGTTGGTTTGTTGGTACTCAGAGTTTTGACTTCATGCCACAGAGCTGGGATTCTTGCATCAGCCTAGCAGTAGCGAAACAGCATCATTCCCAAGTGATCCCACTGTCAAATGAATTAAGGCGGCCTTTTAAAATGTGGCGTTAATGTTGGCATTTCAACCCAAATTACAATCCTTTCCTAGCCACAACCAGCTCCTTGAAGGAACATAATTAAGCAGTGCGTGAAAGTTAAAGTGATCCCTGAGTGAAAACAAAATGCAAAATAGAAGCCTCCTAAACTTGTGATTCACCCTTTACGCGTACTTTGTAGCTGCTGTTGCTGTCCAACATTGTGTCAGCTGGTGCATCAGTGCATGCCTGCGTGACGCCTGTAGCTTCAAATGAAATGTCACAATTGGGGATGAAAACTAGTTAATTAGAGACGGAAGCTGGATCCAAGACTCAGTTATCTCTCTGGCAACTTTGACCAATACATTAGACCACATCTACTTAATCCGTATAAACCTTTTTTTTCACCTCAGACTGTTTCTTTTTGAGCCTCCAGAAAATCTGCATTTTATGGTATAATGCCTTGCGATTCATATTAATAAATAAATTAGATGCTATAGTATGTTTATTGTTGAGTTTTAACTGTACTTAAAGACTTTTTTGCATTTGGGCAGATTTGGCTTGGCTGTTCCATCATTCTTTATGCTAAGCTAAACTCAAAAATGAATGAATTGAAGGGTATTTTCTGCCTTTTAAGCTGTCCCTTTAATAACAAACAGAAATGTCTATCCATCAGAAAAGCGGAGATTGTGTGCTGCAAAGTCTGGATGCATACAAGGATTGACGAAACACACCCTGCTGCAGCTTTTAGATTCCATCTCACAGGGCATTTGTTGACTCAAGGAAACCAAACGCGATGGACCGGAGGCAGGAAACGTTCCAGAAACAGTAAACCAAATCACTAGGTTGACATGGACCCTCATAAGAAATGATCACTTGACAAAACCTATTTAAGTTGCTTCCACCCAAATTGACCTGAGCTCCTATTCAGTTCTATGATTGACCCCAGCTTTTGTCCAGTGTTAGATGGAGTACACTGTATCCTTTCATGACCCCTTAAAAGGACCGGTAGGCATATGCTTTATGGTACTTGAAAGTACACATATTGTTGAAACTCAACTAAAAATTTGGAAAGGACCTTAATTGTCTACTCTTTAAGCTTTTGTGGCAACTTAAAAAAAATACCTTATTTGAAATCCTTATTTTTATTAATAACAATAATAGTGAGCATGGCTCAGCACTGAGTTAAAAGTAGTATTGTTAATTTAAAAAGTCATACAGAAAAGGGATTAAGATAGTTTAAAAAGACAGGATTATAGGGCAGTTTTTTTTCTGTTAAGGAGTCCAGTGTGTGAATGAGAGTGTCAATACATCACAGAAGAAGGTCCTAGCACTCATAGCTCTGAGGCTGCCACTAGATCTATCGATACAGACTGCAGGGAGCAGGAGGGAAGGTAAGTCTGGAGGAGGTCAGGGAGATATGTAGCACAAAGAAGAGCCTTAAATGTTAATGATCATTTAAAGTTAATTTGTTGCAGTTCAGAGAGTCAGTGTAATTGAATCAGCAGGGGTGTGATATCAGTTCTGTTCTGTTCTTCCTGTAATCATGCTGATCATAAAGAGTGTATTTTTGATGGCTGCTGTCTGCTTTTTGTTGGTTTCTGGTAAATTGCGTATTTTTTAAACTCGAAATATTTGAAGCATGCAGCTTTTCTTTTTCCCGATGCTGGTTTTGCATTTGTAATTGTCATCCAGTGGAAGCAGTTATACTGTATTTTATGTTTGGCATATTTATTATTATCGTTTGCTTTTTGGTTAAATATTTTATATTTTGCATGATATTAATGAATGTATTCCATGCATTCCTTTATTGTACAAATTTCTTGTTTTGATATTGCTTTACTTCCTACTCGTGACACTTTACATCTGCTTGGTTCAGTCCCACAACATAATGTGATTTCCAGCCAATCAAGGAAAGCTTCCCTTAGGCTAGGACCATTAGCATAGAAGACATTTACCTGTCCACATTTGTTAGATTGCCTGTTATAAAAACAAGAAAAACACAAATATTTTGGAATCTATCAAAATCTTGTTTATAATTTTAAATTATTTGAAAAACATTATAATAATAATAAAAAAATTATACCCAAATTTAAGCCAGCACACTGGACTTGTCTGAAATGTAAGAAATAATTCAAACACATCATTCAAAAAACATTGTTTTTTAAACAAGAATTCAAATAAATTATGGTAATTTTAATTAAAAAATACAAATGTGCTTCACTATTATTTCTGATTTTTTAAATTCAAAATTCATGAATAACAACAATATTGTATTTTACATTTAAAAATACCATTTTGATTAAAGAGCGTGTTCATGCTGGTAGAGCAACCATTACAGAAGCATGAAAAATGAGTTTTTAAACTACCTAGATTGTTAATTTAGGGCAACACTGGCATACACATTATATTTGGTGGTAGACTAATATGCTTTTTTAACCACAAGTGAAAAGAGATTGTGAAAAGCAAATGTAGTTTGGAGGACAATAAAAGAGGTTGAACCAGAAGAAATGTCTTGGAAGCCACATAGATGTTTTTCCAAGCATCTGGCAGAATTAAGTGTGCCGTGGAAGCATGTCCAGCGTGGAATCCATGAAAATCTACAATGTATCATGACAATGAAAGCCACAGCACTACATGTTCTTGATAGCCTACATTTTGAGAAAGGCCATTTTTTATTTATCCAAAAGCTCTATTTACTATTGGGACTCTGTAAGATTTTTGGCAGTTTTAATTGGTTTTATCTCCTGTATTGTTGTAGGCTTTAAGGGTGTGTTTACTTAAAGAATTATTATTATTACTTAAAATTATTTCTGTACCTGAGGTTTCCAGCAGAACATTGCTGACTAAGTAACACTGTGATATTGGGAAACCAGGCATCAGAGAAAGTGAAAGAAGTAAAAGTTTTATTGTAAGTAAGGAGATGCTTTCTCAGCATCAAATATTGGCTAGATTAAAGGTTTCCTACAGGGCAGCGCATGGCACACTAAAATGCTTTGCAGAAACTGGATCAGTTGCATCCAAAGCACGATCAGGCAGTGCAAAAGTAACACACTACTGGAAGATCAATACGTCAAGCTTTGTTCTCTCAGAGATAGAAAAGCAGCTTCATCACAGGTACAGAATTTGATAAATTAAGAACACAAGACTTCGAGTACTGAGAAAAGAAGAGGCTGTGTGGTAGTGTCTCAAAGGAAGAAAAGGTCCATGAACCACCTCACATTAGAGGAAACACTAGGGCTGTGTTAAGGTATATAAGGCTTTTCACAGGCTTTTGGTTCACACACAACCACGATCTTATAGGAAAATCCCTATCAGGGCGAAGAAACTCAAACGTCCACAGTATATTTGTGTGCGTCTGTGTGTCGTCTAAAGTTCTTCAAGGGACGACTGCCTCATCCAGTTATTCATTACAAGTTATTACAAGAGAAACAAGGAACAAAACTTATATACAAATACGAAAATACAAATCAAAATCAAATAGGAATCATGAACCCATAAAAAGTCCTGGGTACAAAACCCAGGGATGATGACAGAGAGCCACATTTTAATTTCTGCACGTAATGTAGATGGTACAGTCCATTCTGATAAAACTACTTTAAAAAATTGCTTTTCCCTGAAAAATATGGTTGAAAATGTTTTTCACCTGTAAAGTTATACTTGATGATCAGCATGTCCAGCCCTGGGCTTGGCCCAGCAGTACACTGGACAATGCTAATTCACTTTACAGCTGTAAGTACAATTACCTACATCTTTACTAAAATGATGAGTATGTTGAAAATAATCATTAACCTCTACCGCACAACACACAACTGGCTCAGGTTTTTCACAAATTAGCTGCTGCTGGTCTCTTTGAGGGGCGACACACAATACCCTCAGTGGGTTAATATTCAGGATTCTTAGAGCGCTAACTCGCTAAAATGTTAGGGACAGCCCATACTGTAGCAGCCTATCAGTCACAAGAAAGGCCCAGCCTAAAGTAAAATGTGCTTTGGTAATTAGATCTGAACTCAACGCAATTTTCTCAAAGTGCTTTTTACTACATTTTTTTAGGTCTTAAATGGACATTTCTAATTTCCTCTAATTTGGCTTCCTGTGTTAATGTACATCCTCACTCCCTATGCTAATGTAAGATTTTGATTTCATATTAGCTTAAAGGTAAAGCACAGCTTCGGTACTGCAACCTGCCTCTTTCCGTGTCTTGCATTTGATTGGTCCTTTCAGAACAGTAACCCTAACAGTATCTTGTTTCCTCACTTGTTTATTTTTTTATTGCAATACTGTGTTTCATTGTGTTCCATCCTCCATCGACAGGCGAACGCATGGCCAAAGCAGAGCAGCCCTAATCAGAGAGAAACAGGACACATCCTCCCCATAATGAAGGCCGGACAGACACATAATAAGTAGCTCTCAAATACACGCTTGTCGTGATTCTTTTGTTTTCAGCCCAGAATATTTTTTTCTTTTTTTCAGCAGAGTGACAGTAATGCAGTCCTGCCACTGCCTGAAGAGAGGTTGGAGGACATCTGACTGTCACTCCCACAACATAGTGGAGGAGTGACAGTCACATGTCCTCCAACCTCTCCTCAAAGCAACTCTGCACATTAAATATGACGTTTTATCTTTTTTTATAAGAAAGTAAGAGTACTTAGGTGGTGGAGTTCATTCATATAATGATAATAAACAACAAACAGCTCAAATGAAATATTAAGCAAGACTGTTTGGATCACTATTTCCCTGTGAATTACTTTCTTTGTATTTTATGTTATAGAAATAGTAACATGTTACAGATTTTTGGCTTTGGCTTAAATATTGTATTTAATCCAAAGTAATTATAGTGCTATATATTTTTACCATGTATTAAAATAAACACCAGGAATATTGTGGGATATGGACAGAGGTTAAGATGGAT
>NW_024582363.1:1703585-1746591 GCF_018398535.1 Haplochromis burtoni
CTGGGAGAGAACAGTGATGCACTATCCTGGACTGTGGTGTTCACTTTAGGTTACTCAGCGGTAGCAAACAGCAATATAAATTTAAGGTGATGACGCTGATTAGACTCATTCATTCGTCTGTCAAGCAGTGTGTTAAGAACCTACTGTGATCTTTGCAGCATTGAAGTGAGCTGATCGGCTTTTCTGTCGCGAGTCCGTCTCTATTGTTTGTTTTGGCCCACTTTGCACCAGAAAGAGGAAACCAGCGGCTGAACAACAGCAGCACGTTTAAGCTTGATCAGCTGTTGTTAGAATTTATTTAATATTACTTTCTACTCGAGGATCTTTTTCTACGTAGCTGACGCTGGTAACTGTGCAGGGGCGGATCTAGCAAAGTTTAGCCAGGGGGGCCGATAGGGCATTAACAGGGAAAAGGGGGCACAAAGACATACTTTTCTTTCTTATTCTCATTTAAAATGTCTAGCTTTTAATTATTTAATATTTATCTGAATCTTACACCCAAAGTTTTAATCTGATGTAAAATGTATAGAAGTCCATTACTGTATATAGTAACTGTTAAGTCTAATATACCCTAGTAAGCTATAGTACTTTTTCCTTTGGGAAGGTACCATCTGTGCAGTCTGCAATTTTGTTGAAGAAAGATGTTGAATCTATTTAATATTTCTTGAAAAATAATTGATTTCTGTGCATTTTTTTTCACACTGCATCAAATTAAGGTTGATTACGTCGATTAAGCATCATGAGGTGGAGCGTGAGGGGTGGTTCCCTATTTTTTATTTATTTATTTTTGTTGTTGCTGGGAGTTGGAACCCTATTAGTTAGGTTGCTTAATATTTACGCTAAGTACTCTTTAAAATACCAGAATAGGGAGGATGGTGTAGGTTTAAGTTTATTAGATTGATCAGTATTGCTGAACTATGAAATATTTTTTTTGCATACAGGTATAACAGAATAGCTTTAGTGTAGTTGTTGTTTTAAACTTGAGTATGAACTTATACAAAATGCAGCAAGATATTTAAAAAACAGTTTTGTTGATTAAAAAACACTATATCGGATTCATATCGGTATCGGCAGATATCCAAATTTATGATAGTTGTTAGTCAGAAAATGAGACCTCTGATCCCTGCAGCTGTTGTAGCTGGGTTAAAATAGATCTAATTGCTTAATTAATATCACATAGATCCAAGTCTATGAAACACAGTGTTTAAAGCAGCCTGAGCTGTTGGTTCACAGAGATTACTTTTACATATGTTATTTGAAACTGTGACTATGTTTAATACGAGAATCAGTTAATAGTAACAACTATATTGGAGGATGAAGTGCAACCTGTTGCACAGTGTGATCGGCATCTGTGTCCTAAAAGAAACACAAAATGACTAAAATAATCTGAACCAGCTGAATACGTATGTGCAAAGACATCAGAATAAGAGACTTGGGGGGTGTGTCCACATTATTTCATTTGTTTAAGAGCTAAATATACATAGAGTATGTAAAAAAGATTTTTTATCTGAAGTCACCATTTATGGAATTCATCTTGCAGAAGTGTGATGCAGGCATGGGAAGGATCACGTTTACATATACCAAGGATGAGCCCTCTGTCACACAAGATGCCTCAAGCATCCAGCAATTAAACTTTTGAAATGAACTTTTTATTTATGTATTTTTTTAATGAAGCAGTAGTAGTTGTAATTATAGTATCAAATAACTGTAGAATACCTTTTGAAAGAAGAATATTATATCTTTTTAATCTTTGAGTTAAATGTATTAGTATTTTCTGTTTTATTAGTATTTAAATGTATTGACGTCAATTTTCTGAAAATGACAACACAGCAGACATATGTCTTCCGTCCTTCCTCTTTACGTCTTTCTCCCTTCTTCTCAGCTTTATTTGCCTCTCCATCTTTCCACACACGTTGTCCATTTGTTTTTTTTAATCTACCATCTCTCGTCTATCTTCGTCTTCTCCTTGCAGCCCTGCTTCTACCTCCTGACTCCTCCTTGCTCCCCCATCTTCTGCCTCCTCCTCCCTTGTCCATCCCTCTCTCTCTCTAAGTAATGAAAGAGGGATTTTTGAAAGAAAGAGAGTGAGAGAGAAAGAGAGACAGCAGAAGGAGGAGGTTGAAGTGGAGGGGTGGGTCCCTATAAGAGCAGCTGCCTCCAGCCTCCACGTAGCCAGAAACACCACACTAAGACAGAAGAAAGGAATCATACGCTGACAAACTGCATTCACCCAAGGGACCTCCTATTGGCAGCCCCAGAACAGGTAAGGAATCCTTGGCGAGCAGGAGGGAGTAGTACAGGAGGAAAAGAAACTGCTTGACCTCTGACCTTTATATAAAGAATTTTTTCCTTTGTAGTTTTCTCAGTATTGTCATGCACTAACCGTTTGTTGTGTGTATTGTTGAAGAAGCCCCATAGAAACTATACATTTACATTCATTTGACTCATCTTAGTTCCTTTAAGGGTGAGTGATGTTGCATTGCAAGCCCTGTTTAGACAGCCCAAAAGATAACAATGAAATCTAAATTTAGCAGAAAATACAAGATAAACAGGAGAAAGAAGAAACCAGTGAGTCCTTTTTAAGAGTAAAGCTTTATTATCCCAGTCAGTATGTGTCTTCATTGCTACTCTGTCACCCACACCTGCTGGAGTCTCCCAGGATAATTACTTTAATAATTACTGAGTAATAATTACTTCTGTGTCGTTACCTTCTGACATTTGAGCTTAATCTCACTGAAAAAAAATATATAAAAAATATCTCAAACTGTAAGTGACAGTGTGAGTTAACACAGTACCTCAGGTTAAACACTTTGTGTTCAATAGAGTCAATGCATCTGCTCTTAAAGAGCAGCTACAGACCTCAATGTTCCTTAATATGTATGATTAAGAAGTTAGCTATTAGTGTTGATTAAAAAGCAGAAAGTTATGTACAGAACACAGAGCATGACGTGAAGAGGCTGCATCTGAGGAGTACACATGCATTTTAATTTGTAAGCACATTGGCAGGTAGCAGATAGAAAGGTCATAAATTGCTGGTCATGATTTGTCATTAATCATCAAGCTCTGATTCACAGCTGATAGGATCCAGGAATGAAAGGAGACTCTTTGCAGGGATATGTTGTTTGGGTTCATCTGAAGTAATGAAAGGTAATTTGGATGAGCTCATGTTGCCTAATGAGGGTAAGATTTTGCAGAACTCCCTTCATCAGAGGAATATTTTTCGATTTTTTTTTGACGCAGTTGCCTGAAGGTTATGTTGTTTTTAATGACAGCTTCTGCCACATTCTTCATTAAAGTAAAAATACTTTGGGTTAATTATGACCAAAACAATTACATGAACATTAACCAGTATGAGCTCTCATGTAGTAGATACTTATAGACTGCTCTCAGCTTATTTTGAGTCACTGGTGTAATTTGGAATGAACATTGCTACTTTAAAAGGTAGCGGCTCAGAAATCAAGGGTTTTACTGACAACAACTGTGAATAAGTCTCAAGCTTGTTTTGTTGTTGTCATTCAGGACCAGCTGTTCAGCTCCCTTTATAAAATATAGAGACTAAAAGGTTAAATTAAGTAATATAAATAGATTTTATTGACATCTAAGGCACCTGGACACATCTGGCCCATCGTTTTGCTCCAGACTTCAATGCTCTTTATTACCCCGTTCAAGAGCTGGAGTAATGAATCAAGCTAATAGGATTGATTAAAATGGTTGGATCTTTTATCAGATTTATCAAATGACAATTTGATGACACATACATCATCCATTATAGTTTTTAATTTTCTTTAATTAATGAATCATGTTGTCTAACTAACAAATGTAATAATTAATTTACTATTAATCATTGTAACTAATTATTAATCAATCAATTTTAAACATGAATCTTATTTTTCTGTCATTTATTTGCATTAGTAGTACTAATACCTGTAGAAGTAGAAATAGCAGCAGCCTCCTTCTTACATAGTTTATTAATATTATTCTTCCTGTGCCTTTAGGCATTTAATAAACTGATTACTAAGAGCTGCATTTATTCAATCTCTTAAAAAAACCTTTATGAAGTCAATAACAAACTTGAATATATCTTTTTTCATATTAATAATTAGCCTAAGGTTATATTTAGCCTGGGGCACACTTTTCCTTTGACCTTCAAAGAAATTGTTTAAACAAAGGCAACACTGATGATGGAATTTTCTGTAGTAAACTTTTGTTTAAAGACCTTTTTAACAACTGTTAATCCTTGGTCTTGTGTCAGTTTATATTCATCTTCAGGAATATGTTTACAGACAGTGCTATTAAAAAGAATAAAAAGAATAATAAAGAAGCGTCTGCTTTCTTACACTTCACAGCAAAATTTCCTGTGGGTACAACAGATCAGGGTAGAAGATGTTCCTATAGCTGTCTCGTTGCAGGTGTTTTGCGTTGACTGAATAAAACCAGATAAGGAATGTCTTTGGTGAGGCTGCATGAACACTAAATAACACTATAAAAATGTAATGCTTACATTTTGAGGAATACTTTGAAAAGAAGTTGAGGATTTGGTGTGGGTGGTTTTAGGTAAACACGCTTTTGTATTCAGAGATACTGATGTATGCAAAATGAGGTTTATATTGTAGCTCAGTTGTACCATTGTGAAACACATAATCTTGTAGTGATGAGCATCCTTTCATTTTGTGGGTGATTTCATTGTGTACCTGCAGAAAACCTGACAAACACTGCCAAAGTGACAATGAGAGATAGTGAGAGAGATGGGATTTCAAAACAAACTGTAATTGCAAACAAAATGTTTGAAATGTCTAAGACAGCTATCTTAAACATTGTAGAATCAATCCAAAGAGACAAAAGAAGGCTCATTCACGGAGCTCTGAGCTTTTTTGTTCATGACATAGCTTGTCTTGCAAGTTTAATTTCTCAGTTTTTATTCAGACAAGAAAATTTCTTACATTTCTTATCCCTATTGGAAATATTTTCAACTCAAATATAATGCTTCTCCTGGCTTGTAAATCCCTTCTAATCCACAGTTCTCTTCCTATCACTAAATACATTCCACAATATCATTATTTTTTATAGTGAGATATACATATTTTATTCCAGCACAGTTTGTGTGAAGAACCTACAATTTCGTTGTACATGTTATTTTCTAATTCTACTCTATTCTATTCTATTCTATTCTATTCTATTCTATATGGATACACCTCGTTAACACTCAGAAAACATTCTCATTTAGGGTAGAAGGGGAAAATGGAATGAGGAAATGATTGCTGGATCACAGGTCACATGGCATAGTGGCGGGGTACACATCTCTGACAGCAGCATTGAACTGCCTGTGAATGTGTGGACTTAATCCAAAGATGCAATGTTCCTAACACAGCAGGATCTCCAGCCATCCTTTTATGCTTATCTATCCTTTCACAGACCCCTCTCCTTATCGTCTTGCTGTGTTCCACTTTTCCCCTCTGTTTCAACACCAAATAGAAATGATTCATGTCAGATACAGTCTGTTGAGCAAGAAAACCCTACTTAAGGTTACTTAATTTCTTCGATATCTACTCAAGAAAAAAACTAGAAGTCATGATTATTGCTGTCTAGATACAGTCTCCATACTTTCCCTCTGTCTTAACACGTGGATATATTAAAAGACCTGGATGTGACCTTCTTAGTGGCAAATGATGAGCCTACTCCCTTGAAATTGCATGCTTCCTCAAACTAAATTGCAAGAGCAGAAAGGCATAAATGCAATTAGATTTTTTTTTATATCTTTTACGGCAACGACAAAGCTTTGATCATTAGTGCATTTGGCAAGCAACAAATAATTGTTAATATATTTACTATTCAATCTTGCATTGCAATATTTACTTGTAGTTCCTGCTACATCTGTTGCTGCTACATTTTGATATGGGGAAGATTTGAAACATGATACGTTTCTATGCTATTATGCATGACGTACAAGCCTCAGGCAAAATTATTTATTTTTATATTTGTTGCCTAATACTAGCCAGTGATGGGAGGCAGGATGTGAAAAATGTTTTTTACAAGAAAGCTGAGTGCTTTGTATGTCTCATATCCACCTCAATCACCTCCTGCAGCCTGTTATACCTTTTGAATCTGTCAGATTTTAATTAATCTTGTAATTAAATTAGCATAGTCATAATAATATAGAACAAGAAAAGATTAAAAATGAATAAATGAACAGGTAAACACCATACAGTAATTTTTTTTATTATTAACAAATGATAAACATTTGTTAAACTTATTAACAAATCATTTTAACATTTAGATTTTTAAAACTTTTCAAACTACTACTACAAATTACTGTGAAAGACATCATGCTGTAGTAAATCGGTAGGCAGTGAAAGAGGGAAAAAATCTGGTTTTGAAGGAACTTGATCTACAGCTTTGACTTTACAGATCAAAGTGTAAATTAAGTTCAAGGGAAATTATGTCTGGCATATCCATGTTCCAAATCAGGAGTTAGTAATTTACTGAGGAAATTTGGTGATAGGGCGTGCAGTCTGAGCCACAACTTGACCTGTTCATTTCAGTCATCTGTCAGTGAATCTCTGTAATAACTTGAAAAAAGTGCAATAATAACAAGAAAAATCATTGGGAAACCAGTCTGGTGTGACCTCTGTGTAAGTATGTGTCAGTCACCTCTACAACGTCAATTGACTTCAGGTGATTAGATGCATTGAGAAAGGAAATTGATTTAGCTTAGCGTGTCTGCTGTTAATGGCTTTAGCTGCTACGTCACACTCAGTCTGACTGACAGGGAACATGACCCCCTCCCCCCCAGAAACCAAATAAAACAAAACTTGAGGTCTTTTTCTAAATGTTTCCTCAAATCTGAGATTTATCGAATCACAGATGCATCAATCACAAAACTATATGAGTAATGATACAACTGACATGACCTCTGACCACGAAAGAGAAAGTTTAAAGAAATAACTTAGTGTTAAACCTTGTTTTTCACACAGATGAGTTATAGCTTTTGGAACATTGATACTGAGACATACATGCAGAAAAAGTAAGAGGTTGTAGTAGAAATGTTGTCTTGTTTTGGTGGGAAACAAAACAGTGCAAGTGAAAAAAAATAGCAGCATAAAGTGTGAAAAGAACAAAAGACACTGAAACGGCGTCTTAAAAGAAAAGAAGTTGATAACAGGGGAGTATAAGAGTGCCCGTAGGCATAAGGAAGAATCATGTATTGATGTGCAAGATTTATTTGCTCTCCTGAAACGTGTCACGTCAATGACCACACTGCCATTTTGCCAGTTAGACATCAATATTACAACAAAGAGCACAATGTATTTTGAGTGGGCCTGGGACAGGTTGTCACTCACAGTCTCTTTTCTGACAGAAAATGTACTCTGGCTGCAGGCAGAAGACTAAATAACATTTAATTACCTGTCAAATCGACTCATCAGCTTATAAAACCAACATCGTGATTTCACTCCAGTTATTTAATATTTCTTTAAAATTGCTCGTCCTCACTCCTGCAAGAGTTGGAAGGATTTTACTCCTTATGAAGAAGTCGTCTGAGCTGAATTAGCCCATAAAATAATCTGTACATAACTAAGGATTCAGAAGAGTGTAAAAAAAAAAAAATGCTTTAAGCACGCGTTGCATTAAAATTTAACGTGACATATTACACCAGTTACTATTTTTAAAATATACTTTATTGTCCCTTAGGATAAATTCAACATTCCTCTGAGATTTTGGTCTATATTGACATAATAGTGTCACACAGTTGCTGTAGATTCGTCAGCTTCACATCGATGATGTGATAAGCCATCCATCCATGAATTAAGCCTCGTGACATGGCACGTTATCCTGCTGGAAGCAGCCATCAGAAGATGGGTACACTGTGGCTGTAAAGGGATGAACCTGATACAAGGCAGGATGGTTCCACGCTTACTCCAAATTCTGACCGTACAATCCAAATGTTGCAGCAGAGTTTGAGATTTACCAGCCCAGCTAACATTCTTCCAGTCTTCTGTTCTCCAGCTTTGCCTGTATGAACTGTAGCCTCAGTTGCCTCTTCTCAGCTGACAGTAATGGTACCTGTTGTGGTCTTCTGTTGCTCTCAGCTTCAAAGCTTGATGTGTTGTGGGCTTAGAGATGCTCTCTTGCTCTTGTGCTTGGTTGTAATGATCTCTTTTAATCCAAAGTAATTATAGTGCTATATATTTTTACCATGTATTAAAATAAACACCAGGAATATTGTGGGATATGGACAGAGGTTAAGATGGATATGGGAGAGAACAGTGATGCACTATCCTGGACTGTGGTGTTCACTTTAGGTTACTCAGCGGTAGCAAACAGCAATATAAATTTAAGGTGATGATGCTGATTAGACTCATTCATTCGTCTGTCAAGCAGTGTGTTAGGAACCTACTGCGATCTTTGCAGCATTGAAGTGAGATAGGTTGTTAGTCAGAAAATGAGACCTCTGATCCCTGCAGCTGTTGTAGCTGGGTTAAAATAGATCTAATTGCTTAATTAATATCACATAGATCCAAGTCTATGAAACACAGTGTTTAAAGCAGCCTGAGCTGTTGGTTCACAGAGATTACTTTTACATATGTTATTTGAAACTGTGACTATGTTTAATACGAGAATCAGTTAATAGTAACAACTATATTGGAGGATGAAGTGCAACCTGTTGCACAGTGTGATCGGCATCTGTGTCCTAAAAGAAACACAAAATGACTAAAATAATCTGAACCAGCTGAATACGTATGTGCAAAGACATCAGAATAAGAGACTTGGGGGGTGTGTCCACATTATTTCATTTGTTTAAGAGCTAAATATACATAGAGTATGTAAAAAAGATTTTTTATCTGAAGTCACCATTTATGGAATTCATCTTGCAGAAGTGTGATGCAGGCATGGGAAGGATCACGTTTACATATACCAAGGATGAGCCCTCTGTCACACAAGATGCCTCAAGCATCCAGCAATTAAACTTTTGAAATGAACTTTTTATTTATGTATTTTTTTAATGAAGCAGTAGTAGTTGTAATTATAGTATCAAATAACTGTAGAATACCTTTTGAAAGAAGAATATTATATCTTTTTAATCTTTGAGTTAAATGTATTAGTATTTTCTGTTTTATTAGTATTTAAATGTATTGACGTCAATTTTCTGAAAATGACAACACAGCAGACATATGTCTTCCGTCCTTCCTCTTTACGTCTTTCTCCCTTCTTCTCAGCTTTATTTGCCTCTCCATCTTTCCACACACGTTGTCCATTTGTTTTTTTTAATCTACCATCTCTCGTCTATCTTCGTCTTCTCCTTGCAGCCCTGCTTCTACCTCCTGACTCCTCCTTGCTCCCCCATCTTCTGCCTCCTCCTCCCTTGTCCATCCCTCTCTCTCTCTAAGTAATGAAAGAGGGATTTTTGAAAGAAAGAGAGTGAGAGAGAAAGAGAGACAGCAGAAGGAGGAGGTTGAAGTGGAGGGGTGGGTCCCTATAAGAGCAGCTGCCTCCAGCCTCCACGTAGCCAGAAACACCACACTAAGACAGAAGAAAGGAATCATACGCTGACAAACTGCATTCACCCAAGGGACCTCCTATTGGCAGCCCCAGAACAGGTAAGGAATCCTTGGCGAGCAGGAGGGAGTAGTACAGGAGGAAAAGAAACTGCTTGACCTCTGACCTTTATATAAAGAATTTTTTCCTTTGTAGTTTTCTCAGTATTGTCATGCACTAACCGTTTGTTGTGTGTATTGTTGAAGAAGCCCCATAGAAACTATACATTTACATTCATTTGACTCATCTTAGTTCCTTTAAGGGTGAGTGATGTTGCATTGCAAGCCCTGTTTAGACAGCCCAAAAGATAACAATGAAATCTAAATTTAGCAGAAAATACAAGATAAACAGGAGAAAGAAGAAACCAGTGAGTCCTTTTTAAGAGTAAAGCTTTATTATCCCAGTCAGTATGTGTCTTCATTGCTACTCTGTCACCCACACCTGCTGGAGTCTCCCAGGATAATTACTTTAATAATTACTGAGTAATAATTACTTCTGTGTCGTTACCTTCTGACATTTGAGCTTAATCTCACTGAAAAAAAATATATAAAAAATATCTCAAACTGTAAGTGACAGTGTGAGTTAACACAGTACCTCAGGTTAAACACTTTGTGTTCAATAGAGTCAATGCATCTGCTCTTAAAGAGCAGCTACAGACCTCAATGTTCCTTAATATGTATGATTAAGAAGTTAGCTATTAGTGTTGATTAAAAAGCAGAAAGTTATGTACAGAACACAGAGCATGACGTGAAGAGGCTGCATCTGAGGAGTACACATGCATTTTAATTTGTAAGCACATTGGCAGGTAGCAGATAGAAAGGTCATAAATTGCTGGTCATGATTTGTCATTAATCATCAAGCTCTGATTCACAGCTGATAGGATCCAGGAATGAAAGGAGACTCTTTGCAGGGATATGTTGTTTGGGTTCATCTGAAGTAATGAAAGGTAATTTGGATGAGCTCATGTTGCCTAATGAGGGTAAGATTTTGCAGAACTCCCTTCATCAGAGGAATATTTTTCGATTTTTTTTTGACGCAGTTGCCTGAAGGTTATGTTGTTTTTAATGACAGCTTCTGCCACATTCTTCATTAAAGTAAAAATACTTTGGGTTAATTATGACCAAAACAATTACATGAACATTAACCAGTATGAGCTCTCATGTAGTAGATACTTATAGACTGCTCTCAGCTTATTTTGAGTCACTGGTGTAATTTGGAATGAACATTGCTACTTTAAAAGGTAGCGGCTCAGAAATCAAGGGTTTTACTGACAACAACTGTGAATAAGTCTCAAGCTTGTTTTGTTGTTGTCATTCAGGACCAGCTGTTCAGCTCCCTTTATAAAATATAGAGACTAAAAGGTTAAATTAAGTAATATAAATAGATTTTATTGACATCTAAGGCACCTGGACACATCTGGCCCATCGTTTTGCTCCAGACTTCAATGCTCTTTATTACCCCGTTCAAGAGCTGGAGTAATGAATCAAGCTAATAGGATTGATTAAAATGGTTGGATCTTTTATCAGATTTATCAAATGACAATTTGATGACACATACATCATCCATTATAGTTTTTAATTTTCTTTAATTAATGAATCATGTTGTCTAACTAACAAATGTAATAATTAATTTACTATTAATCATTGTAACTAATTATTAATCAATCAATTTTAAACATGAATCTTATTTTTCTGTCATTTATTTGCATTAGTAGTACTAATACCTGTAGAAGTAGAAATAGCAGCAGCCTCCTTCTTACATAGTTTATTAATATTATTCTTCCTGTGCCTTTAGGCATTTAATAAACTGATTACTAAGAGCTGCATTTATTCAATCTCTTAAAAAAACCTTTATGAAGTCAATAACAAACTTGAATATATCTTTTTTCATATTAATAATTAGCCTAAGGTTATATTTAGCCTGGGGCACACTTTTCCTTTGACCTTCAAAGAAATTGTTTAAACAAAGGCAACACTGATGATGGAATTTTCTGTAGTAAACTTTTGTTTAAAGACCTTTTTAACAACTGTTAATCCTTGGTCTTGTGTCAGTTTATATTCATCTTCAGGAATATGTTTACAGACAGTGCTATTAAAAAGAATAAAAAGAATAATAAAGAAGCGTCTGCTTTCTTACACTTCACAGCAAAATTTCCTGTGGGTACAACAGATCAGGGTAGAAGATGTTCCTATAGCTGTCTCGTTGCAGGTGTTTTGCGTTGACTGAATAAAACCAGATAAGGAATGTCTTTGGTGAGGCTGCATGAACACTAAATAACACTATAAAAATGTAATGCTTACATTTTGAGGAATACTTTGAAAAGAAGTTGAGGATTTGGTGTGGGTGGTTTTAGGTAAACACGCTTTTGTATTCAGAGATACTGATGTATGCAAAATGAGGTTTATATTGTAGCTCAGTTGTACCATTGTGAAACACATAATCTTGTAGTGATGAGCATCCTTTCATTTTGTGGGTGATTTCATTGTGTACCTGCAGAAAACCTGACAAACACTGCCAAAGTGACAATGAGAGATAGTGAGAGAGATGGGATTTCAAAACAAACTGTAATTGCAAACAAAATGTTTGAAATGTCTAAGACAGCTATCTTAAACATTGTAGAATCAATCCAAAGAGACAAAAGAAGGCTCATTCACGGAGCTCTGAGCTTTTTTGTTCATGACATAGCTTGTCTTGCAAGTTTAATTTCTCAGTTTTTATTCAGACAAGAAAATTTCTTACATTTCTTATCCCTATTGGAAATATTTTCAACTCAAATATAATGCTTCTCCTGGCTTGTAAATCCCTTCTAATCCACAGTTCTCTTCCTATCACTAAATACATTCCACAATATCATTATTTTTTATAGTGAGATATATATATTTTATTCCAGCACAGTTTGTGTGAAGAACCTACAATTTTGTTGTACATGTTATTTTCTAATTCTATTCTATTCTATTCTATTCTATTCTATTCTATTCTATTCTATATGGATACACCTCGTTAACACTCAGAAAACATTCTCATTTAGGGTAGAAGGGGAAAATGGAATGAGGAAATGATTGCTGGATCACAGGTCACATGGCATAGTGGCGGGGTACACATCTCTGACAGCAGCATTGAACTGCCTGTGAATGTGTGGACTTAATCCAAAGATGCAATGTTCCTAACACAGCAGGATCTCCAGCCATCCTTTTATGCTTATCTATCCTTTCACAGACCCCTCTCCTTATCGTCTTGCTGTGTTCCACTTTTCCCCTCTGTTTCAACACCAAATAGAAATGATTCATGTCAGATACAGTCTGTTGAGCAAGAAAACCCTACTTAAGGTTACTTAATTTCTTCGATATCTACTCAAGAAAAAAACTAGAAGTCATGATTATTGCTGTCTAGATACAGTCTCCATACTTTCCCTCTGTCTTAACACGTGGATATATTAAAAGACCTGGATGTGACCTTCTTAGTGGCAAATGATGAGCCTACTCCCTTGAAATTGCATGCTTCCTCAAACTAAATTGCAAGAGCAGAAAGGCATAAATGCAATTAGATTTTTTTTATATATCTTTTACGGCAACGACAAAGCTTTGATCATTAGTGCATTTGGCAAGCAACAAATAATTGTTAATATATTTACTATTCAATCTTACATTGCAATATTTACTTGTAGTTCCTGCTACATCTGTTGCTGCTACATTTTGATATGGGGAAGATTTGAAACATGATACGTTTCTATGCTATTATGCATGACGTACAAGCCTCAGGCAAAATTATTTATTTTTATATTTGTTGCCTAATACTAGCCAGTGATGGGAGGCAGGATGTGAAAAATGTTTTTTACAAGAAAGCTGAGTGCTTTGTATGTCTCATATCCACCTCAATCACCTCCTGCAGCCTGTTATACCTTTTGAATCTGTCAGATTTTAATTAATCTTGTAATTAAATTAGCATAGTCATAATAATATAGAACAAGAAAAGATTAAAAATGAATAAATGAACAGGTAAACACCATACAGTAATTTTTTTTATTATTAACAAATGATAAACATTTGTTAAACTTATTAACAAATCATTTTAGCAATTAGATTTTTAAAACTTTTCAAACTACTACTACAAATTACTGTGAAAGACATCATGCTGTAGTAAATCGGTAGGCAGTGAAAGAGGGAAAAAATCTGGTTTTGAAGGAACTTGATCTACAGCTTTGACTTTACAGATCAAAGTGTAAATTAAGTTCAAGGGAAATTATGTCTGGCATATCCATGTTCCAAATCAGGAGTTAGTAATTTACTGAGGAAATTTGGTGATAGGGCGTGCAGTCTGAGCCACAACTTGACCTGTTCATTTCAGTCATCTGTCAGTGAATCTCTGTAATAACTTGAAAAAAGTGCAATAATAACAAGAAAAATCATTGGGAAACCAGTCTGGTGTGACCTCTGTGTAAGTATGTGTCAGTCACCTCTACAACGTCAATTGACTTCAGGTGATTAGATGCATTGAGAAAGGAAATTGATTTAGCTTAGCGTGTCTGCTGTTAATGGCTTTAGCTGCTACGTCACACTCAGTCTGACTGACAGGGAACATGACCCCCTCCCCCCCAGAAACCAAATAAAACAAAACTTGAGGTCTTTTTCTAAATGTTTCCTCAAATCTGAGATTTATCGAATCACAGATGCATCAATCACAAAACTATATGAGTAATGATACAACTGACATGACCTCTGACCACGAAAGAGAAAGTTTAAAGAAATAACTTAGTGTTAAACCTTGTTTTTCACACAGATGAGTTATAGCTTTTGGAACATTGATACTGAGACATACATGCAGAAAAAGTAAGAGGTTGTAGTAGAAATGTTGTCTTGTTTTGGTGGGAAACAAAACAGTGCAAGTGAAAAAAAATAGCAGCATAAAGTGTGAAAAGAACAAAAGACACTGAAACGGCGTCTTAAAAGAAAAGAAGAGTTGATAACAGGGGAGTATAAGAGTGCCCGTAGGCATAAGGAAGAATCATGTATTGATGTGCAAGATTTATTTGCTCTCCTGAAACGTGTCACGTCAATGACCACACTGCCATTTTGCCAGTTAGACATCAATATTACAACAAAGAGCACAATGTATTTTGAGTGGGCCTGGGACAGGTTGTCACTCACAGTCTCTTTTCTGACAGAAAATGTACTCTGGCTGCAGGCAGAAGACTAAATAACATTTAATTACCTGTCAAATCGACTCATCAGCTTATAAAACCAACATCGTGATTTCACTCCAGTTATTTAATATTTCTTTAAAATTGCTCGTCCTCACTCCTGCAAGAGTTGGAAGGATTTTACTCCTTATGAAGAAGTCGTCTGAGCTGAATTAGCCCATAAAATAATCTGTACATAACTAAGGATTCAGAAGAGTGTAAAAAAAAAAAAAATGCTTTAAGCACGCGTTGCATTAAAATTTAACGTGACATATTACACCAGTTACTATTTTTAAAATATACTTTATTGTCCCTTAGGATAAATTCAACATTCCTCTGAGATTTTGGTCTATATTGACATAATAGTGTCACACAGTTGCTGTAGATTCGTCAGCTTCACATCGATGATGTGATAAGCCATCCATCCATGAATTAAGCCTCGTGACATGGCACGTTATCCTGCTGGAAGCAGCCATCAGAAGATGGGTACACTGTGGCTGTAAAGGGATGAACCTGATACAAGGCAGGATGGTTCCACGCTTACTCCAAATTCTGACCGTACAATCCAAATGTTGCAGCAGAGTTTGAGATTTACCAGCCCAGCTAACATTCTTCCAGTCTTCTGTTCTCCAGCTTTGCCTGTATGAACTGTAGCCTCAGTTGCCTCTTCTCAGCTGACAGTAATGGTACCTGTTGTGGTCTTCTGTTGCTCTCAGCTTCAAAGCTTGATGTGTTGTGGGCTTAGAGATGCTCTCTTGCTCTTGTGCTTGGTTGTAATGGCAAGTTATTTGAGTTTGTATTGCCTTCATCTCAGCTCAAAGCAGTCTGGCCATTCTCCTCTGACATCATCAATGCAATTTCACCCAGAGAATTGCTGCTCACTGGACAGTTTTGCCTTTTCACACCATTTTCTCAGTAGATCAGCAGTTCTAAGTTCAGCACATACAGAATAATCTTTTTTTCCTCATTCTTAACAAGAGCTTAAAATTCATCAGGTTATTTTCACTATGTCTACATGCCTAAGATTCATATATTTATAAACAGAGATGGGCAGTAACGTGTTACGGTAGTCAGATTACTTTTTTCAAGTAACGATTAAAGTAAGGGATTACTATTGCAAAAACGGCAATTAGATTACTGCGTTACTGCGTTACTAAAACTGTGATTTTTTTTTGCGAGAATGTCTCATGACAGTGACGTAAGCCAGTGCGACGTTCGTGAAAACAGCTGTGTACAGAGCAACAATGGATAATATATCGAGTGTGGGAGAGAGTATGAGCGTGCAGCGTTTAAAGCGTGGAAGTACTGACCTTACTTTGAGTTTGATTCCATAAAAAGTGACAAAAACATTAGTGTCCGTTGTGCGTGGGAAGAAAACTTCTTTTTACAGCGAAAAAAACCCCTAAACTTCCAAGCAAGCACCGAGTGCGCAACGACGTAATGGGAAATTCACAGAGAAACTCGCGGATTCTTCCACTGACCGCTGCGGCACACCTGCACCAGGGTAAACCTCCGCCTACCCCAGTCCTGCTTTACAGGTGAAAATAGAGCAACAGGACCGCTGAGTCTTTGACTTTATTTATTTTCTGCTGTGTTTTACTTGCATCTATTTGAAAGAGTGAGTGTAAACACAAAAAATATTTTATTTTATGTGCTGGAATGTGCAGAAAATAGGTTTAAATGTTAAACTAATTTCTTCAAGTCAGAGAATGTTGCATATAATTAAATTTTTGCTTGATGCATAAAGTTAAAAGATTAAAACTAATAAAACAAGTTTTAAAAAGAGACTTTTCCATTTGATTACATTTTGTATGATGGATTATGCAGAAAAAGTAGAATTGGGCTGAAAGATCTATCGCTTTATCACCTCTTCAGGTTGTAAATCGTGTTTTTAAAAAGTAACTAAGTAACTAAGTAATTAATTACTTTTGAAAATAAGTAATCAGTAAAGTAACGGGATTACTTTTTGGAGGAAGTAATCAGTAATTAGTTACTGATTACTTTTTTCAAGTAACTTGACCAACACTGTTTATAAACATAAATGTAATAAATTTACATATGTAGAATGAAATAATAAAACATGATGAAACTATTCACTACCACTTTGTTTTGCACCTGTGTGCTTTTTTTTCCTTTTTTTTTTTTCTTACAATAAAAGCAGCCGGTGAAGTAGCAGAGTAAGTTAAAGAAAGATAAGACGGGGGAATTCAAGGCAGGCTAAGAAAATTATATTAGAGAGGTAGCTTGTGACACTTGGATTTGCACGAACTCTCTATGCACTGAGGATAGTAATCTGTTTTATACTCATACAATTTTGCTGCCCCTTTATACTTATGGTCCATCATCTTCCTCAAGTCAAATTTTTACGTTTAAAATCAAGTGGCGGTTGTCACATCAGTTCATAAAGTGAGCATTGTCTGTAGTAGAGACTCAGAGCCAGCCATTACCACACAACAGAGTCATTGCAATCATATCATCAGCATCGCATCATCATTTGGCAGACAACAGTTAAACTCACACAGCCTTGTAATGCCATTTGTGCATATGCACATCTACAGTGTGTCTGGCATCACAGAGGAAACAAAAAGTGAGGAAAGTTACAGCCGAGCGGAGACCCTGACGTGGTGCACTGACGCAAATTTGGCAATACTGTGGTCTTTACATAAGTTACCCGATAATCTGCAGCTTTGCTTTTAAAAAAAGATGCACTCCAAGACGGATGCACATTGCTCCCCGATCAGCCACGCGTAAATAATCCGGCTTTAAGCCGTACTTCAGGCTGGGAGTAATTTATTTTTTATTTCCTATTCTTGATGAGAAAATGGCAATAATGGGGAGAAACACTGGTGGAAACAGTCGATAATATGATGTGAGATAGTTTGAGAATTTCTGAGGGCTGTCCTTATAGTGAGGTGTATGTAGCTGGATGACAAGACCAGAAATTAGACTGGAATATACAGTTAAGCCTTTCTTTAACCTTCTTTAACCTTAAGAGCACTTATTTCTAGTTTCCTCGATGTAATTTAGAAGATTCTGAAGATTATAGAGTTAAATAAATGTACACACATATTTTCAAAGTACAAACTTATGTTCCTGTGTCAAAATATATTTATTTATTATAGAAAATGAAAGAAAATGCATACCATTACATTTTTAATTACATAGAGGTTGCTGAAACAACCATTCAGTGTTTATTTCCTCTTAAAAATGTTTTAGCTTCACTTCATATTATTCCTAGCTTGCCACACCCCAACCTTCATTGACTTTATGACCCACAATTTGAGAATCAGTGAGAAATAACAGGTTTGGACACTAATGAGAAATGCATTTCCTTTCATCGGGGGGCTGGACTTATTCATTTTGACTGCAGACATCCATCAGTAGCGCCTCAGCACAGTGCCACACAGTAATGACTTAATTAACTGGTTTATTTAGTGGTTAATCAGTTAATTAAAAGCAGAATAATTGAGTCTTACAGGCACTCAAGAGAACATGGCAGACTTGAGAATAAATCCACACTGTGCTTCATTTTTACAGAGCTTTGAACAATTTAGAAAAGAAGACAAATATAGATAAACACTACCTTCAGGGCTCCTCTGTTTGCACATATATCTGTACTCCAATATCCTCAGTGAGTGCTATCAGGCTGTGTTCGTTCTCTTCTGGTATATTCTGGATAGCAAATCGGGCCTTAGTTCTTTGCCAGTGAGAGAGTTAGCCTAGATAGGATAGTCATCTGTTCCCTAAAGTGTAGCACTGGTTGCTCGTTACATCTCCAATGACAGCTGCCCAAGGATATTTGAATTTTTACAAAATTAAGAATACTTATCATATTATTCTGACAGGGTTAGCCAGTTGCAGTATTTTGTCTGAAACTTGTGAAAGAGGGAATCATCTGAACAAAAAGCTTTTAAACCTTTCTGAAACACAGACATTTGACTTAGTTGAAGTAGTATTGTATAGATGTATAACTCTGCGACTCTTCTGTTGGTCAGTCAGTCTAAAGTGAAATATTCTACCAGTAACTGGAAATTGTGATAAAAACATTAAATTGATTGATCTATGTTTAAACCCTCAACTGTGGTCATAGGCTCTAAGAAGTGACCAAACGAATGAAGTGGCAGATTTAAATGGGCAAAAGGAGTTTCCTTTAGTGTGACTTGACTCAGCCTGAGAGATACAGTATGGTGAGGAGCTGAGACATCTAGAGCCTAAAGTAAAGCTGCTGCTATGATTTCAAAAGGATCCAATTGATCTGATTCAGGCTTCTCATCAGAATGCCTTCTGAATGCCTTTGGAAGTTTTCCAGGCACGTCAAACTGAAAAAAATCTTGTCTATCTAGAGCCCAGAAGAGACACCAGGGGCAGGCCAAAAACTCACTGGAGGGATTATGTATCTAATCTAGACTGAATGTGTGAGAATCATCCAGAAGGACCTGGAAATAGGTGCTTCTGGTTGAAGGATATTTACTTAGCCTGTTACCACCATTGCCCAACCTAGAATAAGTGGAATAAAAAAGACTGAGGCATGGACGGCTGGAAGCTCACCCTCTGACTTTCAATTTAACAAAATTAGAAAGTTGTGATTCATAAATAAAATAAAATTACAATAATATTAATCCTTAATTAAAACATGGAAAGTTGGCTTGAAAAGCAATGCAGTCATTTGGTGCAAGCATAACTACTAATGTTTAGTAGTAGTATAGCGGTATAGTATACTAAAATATTAAAACTGAGATAGTAAAGGCTCAGCTCAGAAAGCAGCAGCATGATTTCACCCTGATGAACATGATTTAACCAGATGTGATTTGTTTAAAGGTAAAAGCTCACTGTTTTCTTATTTAAATTATTCCATCTGGTAACATTAATCTGTGTGGTAGAGAAGATGGATTTGTCTGAATGCAACCATTTTACAAGCAAATAAAACATAATTTAAAATCCAGCATACAGAAGGACATGCATTTGTATTCCTAAAACAGAGGCTAGATGTTGAAAGATGAAGAAAGCTTTTTACCTGTTTGAGGTAAGAACATATCCGCCACACCGTTACACCACCGCCAGCAGTTGGCAGGATGTATCCATACCTTCATGTAGTTTATACAAAACTATGACCCTGCCATCTGAATACCACAACAGAAATCGAGACTCATCAGAACCTTTTCAGAATTTTCTATTGTACAGATTTGGTGAGGCCATGTCAATTGTAGCCACAGTTTCTTGTTCCTATATGATAGGATGCCAGTTCTGTGTGGTCTTCTGCTGTAGCTCATCTGCTTCAAGTTGGACACACTCTGAGATGTTCTTGCACTGGCCTCTGGCATCAACAAAGCCTTTTTGTCCAGAGAACCGCTGCTCACTGGATAGGTTTTCTTTCCTGACCATTCTCTGTAAACCCCAGAGATAGCTGTGTCAAATGTCAGTAGATCAAACACTTGTGAAATAAACTAACAACCATGTCACGTTCAAGATCACTTTACTTTCCCTTTCTGATGCTCAGTTTGAACTTCAACGGGTTGCACCGATCATGTCTACATGCCTAAATGCACTGAGTTGCTGCCATGCAAATGGCTGAATAAATGAGATAACTGAGATAAAACCAAGTAATTAGATAAAACCAGTTTATCTAACAAAGAGTACGTCTTTAATTATCTTCACTCACTGCTAAATTAAGGATATGTGGCTCACCTATGTTTTCCTCTTTTGACCACATCTCAGTAGAGAAATGTGGCCATCTTTGCACATTATCCTCTTGCTTTTGGAAAACAAGCAGGGACAGATTCAGTGACAGGAGGATGGAGAACGAGATGTATTGTGGCCACATGAATGCGCACAAGCTGTTTGTCTAAATCCAGTGCCATCTGTCTTACATTCCTGCCTAAAACAGCTGTGATGTTCTTTTGTCCTTCACTGGCAAACCCACCCTCTTTCCCATCAGATTAAAGACTTGACACACACTTTTATTGTTTGCACACGAGAAGGCTGATTAATTTTGCAGAGCTATTGTTTTTCATGAGTTGTCAGAGACTGGACTGAACTGTACTGCAATTACATTTCTATCATTTTTTAATTACCCTGAATAAATTCCAGATTTCTAAGATATTAAAAAAGTTTTTTCACTGAAGACAAATTAGTTCTAAAAAATTTTTAAGCTGTTTTAATAGATAATTTAAACCAGCCGTTAAAGTTGCATTTTAGTACTGTCTGTTTTAATGTATTGAAGTACAGATACAGTGTGGACATATGCTTGTGTGCCGTGTAAGTGTGTGTGTTCCACTGTTTTGTGCATATGAGTTCAAATTTGTTTGTCATCAAGAAACAATGACTCAGTTTGTTGCCGGAGGCATTATTGAGGCATCAATTAAAGGAGTTAACGAGTTTGTTTAATGAGACGAAAACCGTAATTGTGTTTCTGACGTCAGACTTGCCAGACTCTTCCTACCAAAATAAGGTCAAACTGTTTTATTTTGTTTTTGTCCCTGTCTGTATGCTGTTTCATTTATCGCTTAGACTCATTCAGTATTTCTCTTTTTTTCATGTGGCTGTGTTGTTTTTCCTCTTGAACTCTTGTCTGCCCTACACAGTATTTAGTGCAAATCACACATTGATGAGAAGCTAGTAAAAGTTTAAAACAGCCATCCATTCGCTTATCCTTTTTCGGTGTCCCGGGGGTGCTGGAGCCTCTCCCAGCTGTCTTAGGGCGAGAGGCAGGGTACACCCTGGACAGGTCGCCAGTCTGTCGCAGGGCTAACACATAGACAAAGACAAGTAATTGCACTCACATTCACCCCTATTTCCAATTAACCCAACCCCACTAACTGCTAACTAACTGGAGTGCCTGGGGTGAACCCACGCAAACACAGGGAGAACATGCAAACTCCACACAGAAAGACCCCTGATGGTGAAATTGAACTCAGGATCTTCTTGCTGTGAGGCAATAGTGCTAATCACCGTGCCACTGTGCTATTAGTATCAGTTCAAGCTATTAGTGTCAGTAATAATTAAAATGTTATTTAAAAAATAATTTGCATTAAAAGTGACTTTCAGTTCTATGTATTATTACTGTGATATTAATCGAAAGTATTTAGCACACTAATGATTGAATAGTAGCTATATGTTTGTGTGACATAATGACACTAATTGCACAAATGGCTGGCTTAACCTCAGTTGATAGAACAGTAGTGGTGTGGTCAAGGACATCAAGGACATTCTAGTAATTCTTGAATGTTTATTTTAAAACTAATTGTCAAATGTAATGCATCCATGCAGTCTGTGAATGCACCTTTCAGTCCTTACAGGAGATAACTATCCTCTCATCCAAATATGATCATTTCCAGCTCAAAAATCAATACTGTCATTACCATAATGCCAAACTGAGAAGAAATACCAACATTATTATTGATATAATACATAGAAAGAAGTGTCACTATTAGAAAGAACACAGATTGTAATATAGAACAGACCAAGTGAAATGTGTGGGACTACAAGAAAAGGTGCATAAATCTGTCTGCTACTTCAGCTCTATTGCTTTATATTGACTGGTATTTTAGAGCTATGATGGGAACTACACATCCTAACTTAAAGAGTCAGTGAATCAGTGAGGCAGGCTAACTTGTTCAACTAAACAAAACCACTTCTCCTGTACTTTTTCGGGGATGGGCAGAGGTGAAGGCAGATTGACTGAGGGATGCAGTCAGTGCTCCCTCATCCCTCATCAACTGCCTACTGAGGTTTTTGTCAATGTATTTAGCTGAATTTAGAATAATGAGCTTGGCAAGCTCAGTCCAAGGTCTCATCAAAAATATATTTGAAAGTAAAAAAAACCCAACCTAAAACTCAATCTAATTTATAAAATATGACAGTAATAAACAGCTTTGTCTCATGCTAACTTCTCTTATTATACTATTATCAACTATAGCAGATATTTCCATAGAAAACCCTGTAAAAATGTGTTGGATACTTTGTACAATATCTGCGTCAGAGAGACACAGTTAGCACCTGAAGTTAGAGGGAAATTTCAGAGCTATATTTCCCCAAGGACTTTGTAAGAAAAAAAAAACTACTATTGAAACAAAAAACAGAGCTAAATGAGACTGAATATTACAATTACATTTGCCTCGTGGCCAGAAACACGAGTCCAAATTTATGACAATGTTGCTCCCTAACTGTTACAGTAAGGACTCTGTAACAAGCTTGTCACATTAGCTTAAAACATGTGTTCATACTGCCTACACAATATGCTGCTAATTGAAAATGACATTGTGGGCTTAACAAGCACAAAGTGCTTTTTAAAGACTACACTGCATGCTTGATTTTGGATACCCTGATAGGTAATGTAGCAGGACACCACAAATAAACAAAACTTCGTTGATAGACATACAGTTATGATTTCAGCAGGGATTTGTTTCCTTGTCCCTTTCTTCAATTTTTATTTGGCTCGCAGAAATTATTATTGGTGTCAAGAAAATAAGGCAAACAATGACCTATCAGAAGATACGGACTTAATCACTGCACATTTAGCTGAAACTACTTTTCATAGCAATTTGATATTATATTACATAGAAGTATATTACTCTGCTATTCTGCAGAGACAGATAGTGTTTGAAAATTACACACTCACCAAACACTACAGAATGTAAGTTACCTGAGATGTAGTTAGTTCAGTATCAAAGTGTTGGACTGAACACGTGCCTTTCCTCTGTCCTGTTGTGCAACAGAAGGTGGGACCATGAAGACTGTGGTGGCTCTGCTTCTGCTCTGTCTCTGTGATCCTGGACAGAGTGACTGCCAGGCTGACTGCTTGTCTTGCAACAACATCCTGCCCAAACAGCTCAGTTTTAACACCATGGTAAGGGCTCAACACACACCAACACACACACACACACGCTTGTGGTTATAAGAGTGACCCATAGTCACAAAGGTGATGGCAACAGAAGAGTCAACTGGGAGCAGTTAAAAGGTAGCTGCTATTCTTCACTTTCACATCAATAATTATTAATTATTTGCCATCAACCATATAATCAGTAGTTGATGGTATTATGCATAATAATTTTTCAACAATATCTTCTTATGAAACTACTATGAAGCTCAGTTTTGCTACACATCAGCTATGAAATATTAATAACATAATAATGCACAGCAGATATGTCATGAAGGCAAAACTGGTCTTCTCTCACATTAATAAATCAGCTAACATATAGCGCTAAATAAATCTCTTCACTTGTATTATTTTCATTTAGTGAATATAAAGTGGAAACTCCTCACTCCACCTCCCTGTATTTATCTCATCCTCTCAACAGCTCCCTCACTGACTGACTCAACAAACTACCCTTTTGGCATTTGAGTTTTAATTTGTTGTGGCTAATTGATTCCTGGGGATAGATGTATGTTTCTCTTCGTGTTTATGCCTGGTGGTTGTTTTTCTCTACTTAATAGCATGTCTGCTTCTAAGTCAATTTTGGCAGGGAGCACACTAGAAGACATTCAAGTCCACATGGCTTAAAACATAACCTTTTAAACTGTTAGTGTTAGGTACTTAGGTCAGGTGTGGTATTTAAAGGGACCTCAAGTGAGCCTAGTGCTTAAAGACAAATTGTTATTTAAAGCTATGCTGACCACCTTTTACTCCTTTGCTAATTTAAATGTTCAATTTCTTTCAATTTCACTTGGAAATCTTGCAGCCCTCCAAGCACCTCAGTATTTCATGCATTACATGTTCGAATCCTCAATCTTATTTTGACAGATGCAGTCCAGTAACACAAACCAGCATACCAGTTACAGAATGGATCCGCATCCATACTGCATCAACACATGTCATCTTCGGTGATGAAAAACAGGTTCCCTATTTAACGGTGAAGATGTGATTTAAGGCTTAGGGTTTGGGCTGAGGTGAGCATTAGTGCTTGACATGTAGTAGTTTAGGGGTATCTTAGAAATTAGTGTATGTCAGTGTTCTTTGAGAGACAGACACCCAGGCAGGCAGGCAGGCAGGCAGACACATCACAAATGCCCACTGAACAGCTGAAGTGGAAGAAAGAGGTGATAACAAGGGCAGAAATCTAATCAATGTCCTTTTGTCTTATTGATTTTGGCATTTTTCGAGTTAAGGACTTTCCACTCAAGCAGCCCTAGCAAATCAGGTGCTTTAATACTGCAGCACATGTGTAAATGTCTACGCTTTTAATGCATAGACGTGTTCAGGACTCAGATTACCCAATCATCTAACAATGATTGCATTTTCCAGTTTCTCAGTTGTATGTAATAGTTATATTTCCTAATTTTGTGTGTCATGGATTTCTCAGGAGCCATAATGGGAGAGACACAGCTTCATCCAAAATGTATCAATTTAGTAATCAAATAGTCTATGTTAGTCAGTGTCATTAGCGTGTCAGCATGAGTAGGTGTATGGTTTTGTATGGCGCAAACCAATGACTACGATTCATTTTAATATTTGTTAAGAGATGATATAAACAGCTCTGCCAAAAATAAACAGATCTGGTCATAAACCTTGTCCTTTCATTTTGTGGACTTCAGCTGTGTTGTCAGTTGTATGTCTGGCAATCAGCATCAGTAAACTCAGATATAGAGTGGAAACTGGTAAAATGATGTAAGTGTGTGACTGTCAGCCAAGAATACTGTGAGAATGCCTTCAGTCTTCACTGTAATTCATCTTTGGTTGATATTACATTACCATCAAAACTAATACGAATTTAGTGATGTGCATGCTTCTGTTTATCATTTTTTTAAATGCAGCAGCATTATTTATTTTGGTGTTTTTATCTGAGAGATTACCTTATGTGCAGACTTTTGTCTGTTACAAAGATCTCCTCTGTTGGGAGCTGGGAAATTAAGATTATCTCCTGTCTTTGTCTTTGTCAGGTGTGTTTCATTGAGTGCGAAAGCAGCGTTTCCCCATCCTCCTCATGGGACCTCTGTCGTGAAGCACTGCTGTCACCAATCTTGTCCCCAAGTGGTTCAGTGTGGAAACGATCTCAGGAGGAGGTGGAGGCTCTGTTTCCTGGGGAGGACGAGCAGATGAATGGACGTTTGTTTCTTCCTATTGCACTACAGAGGGTTGATCATGTGACCCATGGACTTGATGCAGAGGAGAGGGATCTGGGTGGGAAGGGAAATCACCTCAACACTGCCTATAATTCCCAGAATGCGATGTCCCTGGAGGATGAGTATGCAGAGGAGGAGGAAGGTCAGGAAGGAGGAGACCCTGATGTGGCAGCAGGGCAGGGAGATGCAGCGCTAATCTCCAAAAGGTTTGGTGGCTTTGTAAAAGGGAGGCACGGCCACAGGAGACTCATGTCTCCAGGAAGATCCTACCAGAAGAGGTATGGGGGCTTTGTTGGTATTCGGAAGTCAGCCCGCAAGTGGAACAACCAAAAACGTTTCAGTGAGTTCCTGAAGCAGTATCTGGGGATGAGCACTCGGGCCACTGAGTTCAACAGTGTGTCAGAAGACCTCACTCAACAGAATGAGGTCTGAAGTCTTTTCATTGATCTGTTTTGTAGTCCGGTCACTAACATGTCAATGTTTGTCTGACATCATCAAACCTATTAAATCTAAGTAACCAAAATGAAGCCCATAATCGGAGACTTCTGTTGGAGTTCCTTGATGTTCTGAGATATTTGAAGTGCTGATTCTATTTTCCCATTCCTTGTATTTATGTTATCAAACTCTCCTTTGAACACTTATACAGTTTGATGCTCCAGTGGAGGTTTTAGGCCCTTTGAAACTGCATATAACCTGGCATGTTTCCCACCTCTTGAAACTCTTCATTTTTCAGACTTCCCATTCTGTTCCCTTGATCGAATGTACCAGTTTCATTTGATTGGCATTTTACTTTTGAAGGAAGCTTTTACTTTTAAAATCCATAGTAGTCCTGCAATGATTTACAGTAAAATGTAGATTTATTTTACTGTTTTATACAATCTGGCAGTCAGATTACCAACAAAGGTAGCATAATCCTTGCTGTTCTGCTACCAGGTATTATATGATTATTTTAACCAATAATTTTAGTATTATTTCAGTAATGCTTAAAACGCGTACATGCATCCTTAATGTTGAATATGTGTAAGTTCCTCTCTCTTAAATATACCACTATCTTGGAGCAGAATGCAAAAGTCAGTCTCTTTAAAATGACAACATCATTTTTCTTTTAATTTATGGTTTGGGTAATGTCAGCAGTAATGTAAAGTAATCTGTATGTAACTTGTGGAAAATAAATGGAAAAAAAAATCAGCTCAAATCTGTTGATTTATCACTGTGCCAAAATACACCTGAGACAGGGCTATTGCTATTTCATGTACAAGTGAGCAACATACATAACTGGCTCTTGAAGCGCCAGTGTGTACAAAAAGTGTTGGGTTCTTGAACTGTGCTAGTGTGGAATATTTTTCTTGCTCATTATTATAACTTGTAAATAGCTGGATTTAAACATGTCAATAAATATAGTTTAATATTTCCTTCGTGGCTTGTCATGGAGCAACTGATTCTGTGTCTTGAAGTGTTTTTTCCTTTGTTTTTATAAGACAGATGACTATTTGAAACTACATTTTTTTTGGAAGAGCAGAAAAAATTATTTGGTCTCTCTATTAAATTATCAAGTAGGCATACATGTAAGTAATCTAGTGGTAGCCCATGGCTTTAACCCATAAGCTTTAATAATAGAATCTTTATACTGATCCAATGAGAGAGGAGCTGTAAACAATATAGATGGACGGAAATGATTTAGACCTTCCAGAGTTTCATTGTGAGCTTTTCATAAAATCAAACTGGAATAAAAGCCCCATCCATTCAGGATGAATCTGCTATTGCTACATTTGTATTTTTAGGAACAGTTTTTTGATTCTCTCCTCGGTCAATCACGGCACTTTCCCCGTAGCATATTAAATGGATTATTACACAAAGTTTTGCTACTTAAACTAAGTAGTATTTAAAATATGCAACTTATCTAATTATTAAGTGAATTAAAAACAAGGAAACACACAGAGATAAGCATGAATGTGTTTTATGAAGAAAAGATTACATGTAAATATACTATTAACAATTAATGGGAGTAATGTAGTCAGTTATTTTCCACTAAAAACTCAAAAAAGGTTCCTTCCTTTTAAAATTTAAAAGATAAGTACACAAATAAAATTTGCGTACTTATTTTACTTTGCAGTGCAACATGTTAAAAATACATTTAGAAAAGCTGATTACAAGAATGATTATTCTGTGTGACCCCCATACACAGTGGACATGGGTTCACCTCTTTACAAATCCCAGTTTAACCTGATTACGTGTGAAATCTCAAAAGAACTTTGTTGCTATGCATTTAATTTTTCTCTCCCTTGTTTGTGTGAAAAAATGTGAAACTGGATGAGAAGGCTGGACTATTGTACAGACAATTTAAGGTAAAAACAAAATTAACAGTAAAATTAAACCTGCTGAAAAAGTTGAATTACTTATAGAATATTCTTAATTGCATTATAATATTGCATTTTGACCTTCTTGAAAATAGGGTAGCAGTAGCAACAGGGTTACTAACCCTCTGGGAGTTAATTTCACTAACATGAGGGAGCGCTTCCTGAGAGTAAGTTATATTTCTACCTTTTGTGAACATGAATATTAATTAGAACTAGAAATAGACTGGAACGCATATTTAGTACCCTTTGTTTTACTAGAACACTGCAGCCACAGAAGCATGCAGACAATACTTACAAATCCTGTACAGAAGGTTTTTGGCTCCCCTCAGTGGTTACCTCTGTGCAGGCCCAGCTCTATGCTATTGCAATACACACTTGCCAGCCCCTTCTTAAGTTTCCCAATTCAACTGCTTATCAACACAAATGTGTAATTAGCCAATCACATGGCAGCAACTCAGTCATCCATTTAAGCATGCAGACATGGTCAAGATGACCTGCTGAAGTTCAAACTAAGCATCAGAATGTGTCAGAAAAGTGATTTACGTGACTTTGAATTTGGCATGGTCATTAGTGCCGGGCAGGCTAGTCTGAACATTTTAGAAACTGTTGATCTACTGAGATGTTCCCACGCAACCATCTCTAGAATGCTTATTGTTGATATCAGAAGTCGGAGAAGAATGGTCGACCTCTGGCCATTCTGGGCACACAAGTCAACTCTTGAAGCAGAACTACACTAGCATAAGACCACACTGGGTGCCACTCCTGTCAGCGAAGAACAGGAAGCTGAGGCTACAATTCACATGGGCTCAGAAACATTTGACAATAGAAGACTAGAAAAACTGCCTTGGTCCAATGAATATAGAAGTGCAACATTCTGTTAGGCTTAAACAACATGAAAGCATGAACCCATCTTGTCTTGTAACAGTTCAGGCTGCTGCTGGTGGTGTAATCATATTGGGGGTATTTTCTTTGCACAGTTTGGACCCCTTACCACCTGAGCATTGTTTAAACCCTACAGCCTTTCTGCGTATTGCTGGTGGCCATGTTCATATTACTTTAGAGTAGAGGCGGCTTCAAAAAGTTAATGCACTTGATGTTTCTTGAACATCACATTTAAGAAACATCTAGTGTATTACCTGTTGGAGTGAGTTCACTTTACTCAAATAGCCTCCACACAGTCTCAGATCTCAATGCAATAGAGCACCTTTGGGATGTGGTGGAACTGAAGATTTAGATCAAGAATGTGCAGCTGACAGAGCTACAGCAACTGCGTGATGCCATCATGTCAAAATGGACCAAAATCTCTGAGGAATGTTTCCAGCACCTTATTAAACCAATAATAAGATCATTTAAGGTTGTTTTCAAGGCAAAGGAGTGTCCAACCCTGTACAGAATACCTAACACTGTAAGTATGCATAGACAGTTGTGTTGATAAATCTGACTTTGAGAAGTTGAAAGAAAGAAAAAAACTTCGATAATGAGGTACATGGCCCCATGTAACCAAAGACATGTTTAAATATTCCAGATGTGCAAACCTAGCTGATATCTTTAAGAGAAGAATAACTTGCACAATCACTTCCGCGTTCTATGTAGTCCTGCCCCAGTGCTTCCGGTGTGGTTAAACCATGGCGACGTTCCACACTCGCTGCCTACAAGAGCTCCCAAAATTGAACATCACTGATGTTCATCGGATTTGCAGATTGACGACTACCCCGGCCAGCAATTAGATAAAGGATTTAAGTTATATGCTGCATCATATATACACAACTACGAAGGTAAGAAAACGTAAATTGACCGACAAAGAAACGCTAGCTAACGTCAAATGCAAACACTACGTTACTCCGCTATGTCCTTCATTTGATGTCAATTCTCTATATTACATGTTTTCTTAAACGGTGTTTTATGTCGTCCGAAACTATAGTTGAGGTTTTCTTAACTAATGTCACTTTTGTTGTTAGACACTGTTATAATGGCGTTAGGTAGTTGGCTAACTAAGGAGGTAGTTAACTACCTAATGCTACTCTTGCTAAGTGTAAAGTATATTATGTTTAAGACGTGCTGACATGAGTAATACAGAAATAATGCTAATGGTACTTGTATCTTTATTCAGTGTCCAATAAAGACAGGTTGTCAGGGGAGGTCGGTGTGAGAGCCCTGTGCTACAAGTCAATGAGGAAGAGTGAGGCACCACACAGGCAGGAAGCTGTGTAAAGTTGTTAATCCCCGTTCAGTGGGGTTCAGTTTATTTAAGCATTAGTTAAGTTCATTCCTAAAGGCCCATCAACTTGAATGTTTTCCTTGTCTCCCTGCTTTATCACTCCTAATTTGACTAGTCGGATAGTTTACTCAACTTAATACTGCAAATATACACAATCTAAGTTATTACAGTTATCAAGGATGGCTAAGTTGTTTTAATAGGGAGAGGAAGAAACACTAAGCATTCAGGAGGGTAAGCCTGTAGGGGTCAGTAACCATAACACTGAACTATGTTCCTGTTCGGCTCTTCCATGAAGATGTTACATTTTTAATTTTCGTTCTTTCTTCTTAGATTAAGCTTCTGGATTCATCGCCGGTGGTACTGACACATAGCCAGTGCTCCTGTGTGGCAGGCGCTGTTATGTGCAATTACACAGTGGCATTGCTCTTCCAAACAGCACACTACTCACAACTCAGAGTGCCAGTTGTCCCCCCTGTGCATAGCTGCATGGAATCTGAACAGCAATGGCACAAGCCACGGACAGTGGTAATTTAAATGAGGTTAAAGTTTTTGAACAGCAACACCATCCATAGTAAATGTATCTTCTGTTAGGGTGTGAAGCCAGGACCCATCAACTCCATGATCTTCACTAAGCCGGTACCAAATAGGGTGGCCCAGACTGGAGTACGGTAATTAGATTTGTAAAATTTGGTTTCATGTGTTACAAATGTATGTTGCTATTTGTTCATACATACATGTGTCAGAATAGGTATTAATTTACATACAACATTACACTTTCTGAAGACTGCTAACTCAGTCATGTACATATACATCCCAGTCTCTAACTTATGCACCACTGTTTTACACCTTTTTAGTTTAGTTGTTGTTCAGTATAATAACTTTCTTTCTTACATTATTGTCATTGATGTTTTCTTTAGGAGTGGCTTCTACAGAGGCATGGTGGGTCCGTTACCAGATCCCTGCTTGTTCAGAATAACTGAGGCATATGCAAAATTTAATATTGAGGACAGGCCACTTGTGACCACAATGAACATGAGACCTTACAAGCCCCTTGTGGAAAGTGCCTTTGGGCTGGTGCAGGAGGGCAGTGTTCTGTCATATCAGCAGCTGGTTTTGACAACCCGGTACATCACACTACACCGTGATGCACCACCAACACCGCACTTGCCTCTGGAGGGGTATGACATCTTGCCATCAGATTGTGTGTTTGTGTGCTCAGAAGAAGAGCTTCTGCATCTGAAAAGCTTCTCTGTAACTCTGGAAATGGCTCACAAAATAGAGGAAGCTACACGTGAGCAAAGCTCTTCGTCTGAGTGGCATCAGCTCTGCAGGCCCAGAGTGACTGCCTCTAGGTTTCGGGAGGTGTGCCACGTCAGAGGCCAGAGCTCGGCAGTCACTAGCAGAGTGTATATTGAAGGGAACAAGGCAGACAGCAGACATGAGGAGGGGAATTGAGATGGAGCTTGCAATAGCAGCAGAGTATAGTAGGCTAATGAATGTTAACTACTCACCCTGTGGTCTGGTCATTCACCCCATTGCCCCCTGGCTTGCTGCATCTCCTGATGGTGTTGTTTTTGACCCCAATGAATACCCCCAGTTTGGCCTCGTCATATTCAAATGTCCCAATGTGCAAAACTTTGACTGCAAATATGTGCAAATGGAATGTGGTACCCCTAAACTAAAAAAGAGCCACGCATATTATTGGCAAGTGCAAGGACAACTGCTCATCAGTGGGATGCAGTGGTGTGACTTTGTTGTGTGGGCACAAGAGGACTACCTAGTGCAAAGAATATACATGGATACAGATGTGTACAATGCAATCAGAGAAAAGGCTGACTACTTATTTTTTCACATATATATGCCAAGATACCTGTGTTTGGGGAAAAATGAACAGTGAAAACATAGCAAAAAGGAAAACAGATCCTTCAGGCTGGCTGGAACAAAATAACTGAGGTTTTATTTGCAATATATTTCATGAATTCTTTTGTTGTTACATGTTACTTTTATGTGAAATCAATAAACAGTTATTTAAGCAATGGCATCAATTTCATTTTTTAAAAACACACATTAAAAGATTGAATTTGTGCAGAACTTATTTACATGGTAAGTATTTAAAACTCCATGCCTAGCATACTGATATACATTTAGACAATAACACAACTGAATGAAGAAAATGACAAATGGTATGATTTTTAAAACGATTTAGTGATTTACTTTATAATTTTGATAAACAATTTTGTTGAATCTGAATAGTAATATAGTAGTATAATTAAACAGTATTATTAACATTCAACATTTGCAATGAATTTGAATTATTAATAACTGAAACTCAACTATCAGCACTCAAGTACTATTTCTGTAATCAAGTATTGTCAGCTGAGAAGGAAGAAATGCAACTGTAGTGGCCTCAGCTGCAGGTCATTTTCCATAAGTTACTGGCACTGGTGTCTTGGGGAAAAAACCATCTTGTCTCACTTAACCCATTTTTTTAACTAATGCTGTGTTCTGGTAATTTGACAGCATACATGCTACTGCAAACAGTTGGTTGATATTATAAACATGTGACATGGTAATGATGCTATCAAAAAGTTTGTTCTGTTTGATCCTCCTAATGACTCGCTCCACATGTACCCTGAGTCTGGCTATGGCCTGCGTCTCCTTAACCTGGTATGCTGGCATCTGCTTCTGCTTAGATAGAAAAGGTGGGCAGTACACTTTGCATTTACAACAATCAGTGATTAGGAAGCCCTTATCTACCATCACTGCCATGTCTTCAGTCAACTTCTCAGCAATGCCTGATTGTTTGAATAGTTCCTTGTCACTAACCGAACCAGCATACAGATTAGAGATGAATGTCACTGGACCATGTGGAGCTATGCCAACCAGGGCTTTCATCGTACAGTGGGATTTGTACGAAGAGTACATTTCACTTTGGAGAAGTGGTGAGGATGGTGTCTGACACCTCAGCTCTGTACAGTCAAGGATCATCTGGGTGTCTGAGAAATCTTTGAATTCCTCAGGGAGGTAAGCTTGCACTTCTTCACGTGTAAGCCAAATGCATTGAGACCCCAGTACAGTGGCAAGAAAATTTGTCCATTTTGCAATAATGCAGCTCACTGTGGACTGGTGTATGGTAAATCGGTGTGCCAGGTCCCTCTCCTTCAAACCAACTGACAGGAAAACCAGGAAAAGATAAAACTCGTCAATTGGCTGTAGCAGCTGCCTCTGGAAGGTGAAAACAAAAGGGAAAATGTTACTCCTTAAGCTATGAACTAGTAAAATTATGCTTTTCTTGGCTAAATGTTTTGTAATGGTTATGCATACCACACTGTACCATGGGGTAAACAATGAGGTGCTGTAGTACACAGGTGTATGTATGTAGGATACTGAGTCTAGCGCTATTGTACATAATGTAATGTTATTGTACATAAATACAATAACATTACACCTCTAGTTCTAACTACCAACAAACCCATAACCTACCGTTGATGTGCGTGCAGGTGTCAACACTTCTTCGTTCCGATTGGCAGCTGACTTGGCTCTTGAAACCCGGATCATTTTATAGATGCAAGGCTCAATCAAAAACCAAAATGCCATCAAATGATCATAGCTTGGAAATCTATTCACGAGAGAGACATACATCGTGTCAATCATTAATTAACATTACACACTGACATAAAAATAATGTAAACTGTGACAAATATGCTAATGGCATGCTGTATAAAATAGTCTGATTAAGAGTATTTGGTGTTGTATTTTATCTGTAGCATTAGAATATCGTTTAAATACTAAAGCATCTAGATGAAACATACAGTCAGCAGAGAAAAAGTAAATATCTATTTTGTTTTCATTAAGACTGGAAAAACTTTCTAAATTTAACTGATGGTGACCTTGGTATATTTTAAACAGTTAGCTTGGATAGAACTTAGATGTACCTGGTATAGAATCGGATGTCAGTGTCGGAGCCAGCAAAACGCTGTAACCCAAATTCTCGCTGGACACGTAACTCCTGTATTTCCTTCCTCAGAGTCTCCACGTCTTTGGACAGGTCTTCTGCAGCTGATGCAGATATGTCCAATGCAGACGGCTCAGGGACTGAGCAGTAGTCATGATCTCTTGTAAGACTGTGCTCTTCTTGATCGTCAGGAGGAACTAGTTCTGGGCGTCGCTCCGTTCTCTCCCAAACACCAGGCCGCGGTGGTTCAACTTTATAGCCATTCCACTCAAAAAGTGTTGGTACAGCACCTTTAATAAGCCGCCTTCGACCACCGAGGGTTGTTGGCTCTATGAGTTGATCACTGGCAAAGTGTCTGCAGCAGACCCTGGTGTGAGAGGTAATTGTGAAATGATCCCGTCGTATGTTTACCAGCCATTGTCTTCTCAAGTCGGAATGGGTCGGAAAGCCATGAAAACTTAGTATGCCGTTAAATTTGGCTGAAGCCGAACAAAGTGGGACACAGCAATGCTCGGAGTATTTCTTCTCTTGTTTTTGAAAATATTCTGTTTTAAATACTTTCCTTTTTATACTCATTCTGAAGCGACATTAGCATAGCAACCGATAGATAAACAAACATACCGGAAATGCCCAAGCGGTAGTATTTGGAAACGGAAATACGTCTCATGTCCTAGTGCAAGTAGTCCATTGCAACAGCAATTCAGCAACATAACATTTAAAAAGTCACACTGCGAAATTTAGTATTAATCCCATATTGGGGAAATTAATTTGTTACAGCAGCACAAGGGGCAGGAAGAAAAGGTGAATTCGAGATAAAAAAACAAAACAAAAAAAACAATAAAAAACAAACAAACAATAAAAATAGAAAAAAAATAAATTTTAGAAAAAATAATTAGATTAATAATAAGTAGGTTTGCAACTTTCTAGATATATCCTAAGCATTTGAGTTGGATGAGTTCAATGTTTTCGCTGATACCCGCTCCACCGCTACTGAAGCCATTCTAAAAAGACGCAGACGTAATTTATTTTGAAGGGTTATACCGGAAGAGGTACCACTTAACTAACGGGAGTCTCTGAATTTGGCTTTCAGTTACATCTTAGTGACTATCCTTCTGTTGAAATATCATAATCACTGGACTTGACTAAATCGGTAAGTTTAATGTAGTTGTGAAAAATAAGTGTTATGATTAGAGAAGATTTTCTGCCTGGTTTAGCCGTCGTGTTAGCAAAAATAATAAACATTGGCTAGCTTTTCGATAGCCTAAGCTGTGCTATGTGACTAACATTATCAGTATTGCTAACTTTAGTAGTACCAACACATACCCCCCAAATGTTAGGAACTTTGTGCGTGACTTTGGTCATCTACACGTCTGCTAGGTATCTACCACTAATCTAAATATCACAAAAAATCACAAAGATACCGACATGCTGTTAGCTAAAGCTAGCTGTGCTGCTAAGAATACAAGTAAAGCTAAAGCAGTGCTTCAAGGCTAACAGCAGTCTTTATAATACAAGCAAGACATTTGAAGGACTGTTGTAAGTTCACCTTGCTGATTTCCCAGGCCCTATTCAAAGTGTTTAATGTTGTATTTACTTTCGATTATGTCTGGTTAAGCTAAATGTAGCAACTTAAGTTTAGGAACAGCAGTGCATCTTTGTAACCATATGGAAACTAGCGACTTCCAGTGTTGACAATTTAACCTGGCTTATAGTAGACACTTTCAAAGGCCCTGACATAGCAACTTTAGAACGCAAACTAATCCATGCTGTTAGCAGAAAAGGTCAGCAGTACTGTCAGAGATGTATAGATTGTGGTGTAGTAATAATTTTATTAGTATCTACCTAGCCAAATTAAAATGAAACTGTGACATTGACACAACCCTATCTACAGCAAATATCAAATTATTTCAGATTAAAAAAATACAGCAACTTAAAATAATACAAGAGGTCTGTATCACACCCTGCACACTGTAGAAAACGGATCATATGTTATTAAAATTATATCATGATATTTGTAAAGTTAGGGTCATTGTTGCTGTATTCACTGTGGTACTGTCCTCTATTTAAGGTTATAGAGTAACTTTAGATCCCGTGTCTCTTATTGCAGAAAGCACAGCTATGTCCAGCTGTGTGCGGAGCTCCAGGGCTCTGTCCCCTGTTATGCTCCCCCGGCTGCGGCTGCTTCACCAGACGGGGTATAGATTGGTAGGCAGGGGTCTCTGGACTTCCCCTCGGTGTTTGACTGTCAGTGGAGACTCCCAGCTGCTTCCATTGCCCAGGCAGGCCCGGGTTGTCATCTGTGGAGGAGGTATTGTGGGAACATCAGTGGCCTACCACCTGGCTAGACTGGGCTGGACTGATATTGTACTACTTGAGCAGGGCAGGTGAGTGTTTCAGCTCAACAAATTACAGATAAGCCATTGTGTTTGTTGGCTTAAAATTAGCACGAAGAGAGAGATGTTCTTTATGTTATTGACTCAGACCACTGATATTATATGAGAGTAGGGGTAGCTTTAACATTAGGAGGTGATAGTGGAAAGAAATGTTAGATTTGATATTGTTGTGTTAATACTTTCTTGGCCATTATTATCCTAACCAGACTTGGTGCAGGAACAACAAGGCTATGTGCTGGTATTGTCAGCGTGGCCAAGCCCATTTCCATCGAGTGTCAAATGGCCAACTACTCCAGTAGTCTTTACCAGCAGCTGGAGGAGGAGACGGGGGTTAAAACAGGTGGGATGATTTACAGAATTTGGCTTTTGTCATATTTAACTTTTTTAATTTTTTGAAACTATTTTATTCTTAGAAGGGTTTGCTTTTTCACCATTTTACTATTGGTGCTGATAGTTAACAGTTCCCGCATGCACATCACCACATATTTTTTAAAATGTTAATTATTAATTTAGATTATAGAACAGTTTGCATTTTTATCTTCCCAGATTATAGCTTCTAAAGCATAAAACAGACAAGGGAGCAAATTGTGACATACTGCCTTCTGTCTCAATGCATTTAGAAACATTTCAGATTTGTTGAAGTCCGAGATATCATTTGATGTGCACCAGCAATAAACAAGCTGCAAAGCTAGAATACTAATTATAGACTGAGTCATATGTGGTGTGTGGTATGTGTTGCAGGTTATGTGAAGACAGGGTCTTTGTGTCTGGCTCAAAATCAGGATCGCTTCATTTCTCTTAAGCGCCTCGCATCAAGGCTGAAGTAAGTCCTGTAGTTAGTATTTAGACCACAGCTATGTGGATTAAGCTGTAAAGCTCTAGTGGCTTTGTGAGGACAAGCTTTTGGGACTCAAAAGTTTTTGTTTAAAATTGTCCCTTTTCACTGATTTAAAAACATAAATGACTTTTGACCCTTTCACTTCATTCACAGGGTAATGGGGATCAATTGTAATATTATTAAACCTAAAGAGGTGGCCAAACTCCACCCCTTTGTTAACATTCATGACCTGGTAGGCGCACTCCACCTTCCTGAAGATGCTGTCGTGTCTCCACCAGATGTTAACCATGCCCTTGCTGTGGCTTCAGCTGGACAAGGTAACACAAACTTGCAGTTTGGTTTGGTAGACCATAAATCGTGTATTCTGCTGTTGCTGGCCCACCCTATAATTGTAACCTCCTCTTTTATCCTTTGTTTCCTCTTTCTTCTCCTTCAGGGGTTCAGATCATGGAGCGAACCAGTGTTCAGCAGGTTCTGGTAGAGAAGGGATGTGTAACAGCTGTAGAGACTGACCGTGGTTCCATTAAATGTGAATATTTTGTCAGCTGTGCTGGACAGGTAGATTGCTCTATGGGAGATGCATTAATAAGACTGAAACTATGAGAAATGGAATCTGTGACAAAAAAGAAAAACCCCTCTGTAAACATTTTGGAATTACTTTTGTTTCTGTGGAAATTCAGTGTCATGCTTGGTCAAAAATATGTAAGCAGGACAGGCAGCAATTTTTTCCTTCTCCTTCATAATAATAATAATAATAATAATAATAATAATAATAATAATTCTATTTCATAATCTTTTTTCCCTCTGAAACTAGTTGAAGCAGTTGTTTCCTATGGTGACTATAAGTATCTTGTTTCTACACATTGTTCTGATTGTATTTGGTTGCTCTGACTGTTTCTGCTCCAGTGGGCTTATGAGCTGGGCCAGGCTAGTGAGACGAAGGTGTCAGTTCCCCTCCATGGATGTGAACACTTCTACCTCCTCACCAAACCTCTCCAGGAGCCACTTCCACCCAAGACACCAGGTCTCACATATTAAAAAGCTAGGAAGTAACCTTTGCAGTAGACACTATTGAATTTTAAAGTCCAATTTGTGTAGCCAGCTGAAATCGTGTCTGTATTAAAGAACATTCACTTCATGATTTTTTTTCTGTTTTTTGGCAAATTAATTAACGAATTGCAATTTATATCAGATCGACAATTATGTCTAGTCCTTTTTTTTAGTCCCATAGTAAAAAGAAAAAACTAGGGCACAGGCTGTACCTTTTTACTTAGCCAAATAATGTGCTTAGCAATATGCAATATGGTAATGCCTGCTGAAAGGCTAAAAACAAGTCCAGCCAGGAGATGTTTCTAACTATGTGTCTCTTTGCTAGTGGTGATTGATATGGATGGCAGGATATATGCACGGCCGTGGCAGGGAGGCCTTCTGTCAGGAGGCTTTGAGAAAAACCCCAAACCCATCTTCACTGAGGGTCGCAACCAGCTGGAGATCCAGAACATGCAGGAGGACTGGGATCACTTTGGTAAAAAAAGAAAAAAGTATTAATGTTGTATTTTTATTCATTAAAAATTGTTCCAAATAAATAACCCCAGCTTTAGGAACATGGTTTATCGACCTATGTTGAATGTCAGGTTCTAGTAACAGCTGTATCTACCACTTTCATGTAGATTGCTGACCCACTATGAGCCTGGCTCTGCTGGGGGTCTCAGCCTGTCAATTGGACGTTTTCCTACCAATCTTTACTGAATACTTGCACAAATTGAGTTACTAGATTGTTGGTGTTTTCTGTCTAATATTGCAGGACTTTAACCTTACAATACTAGTCGGGCACTTTACAATACTCTGCTGCTTGCCCAGTGACAGCTGAAATAGTCTTGCCCGCAGCACTGAATTGTATAATGTTAATGGCTGGAGTAACTGAATAGGGAGAACACTTGATCAACTCTCCTGTCATTAATGTAGCACAAAGGCAAGGTGTGTTTAGTTTTTCTTAGCTGTAAAGTAGCCACAGTTGTAGACTGCGTCTTAAAATGTTGAAAATTATATATGAGGTTTGCCTCTCAAATAACAACACAAAGTCAGACCTTCATTGGTTTTATTTAACAGCTACAGAAGACTGAGGAAGCAAGCAAGACTGGGCATATCTATTTTTATCCACCTCTGTTTAAGGCTACCTTAAATGATTTTGACCCACCTCTCTGTACACATGTAAAAATACACCTGACTGTTTGCCTTGGCCTTAAACCAGTAATGTGAGATTTCTCATACCAGGCTGCCATAAAACAAGAGTTTATTATAGCAGCACACATCACCAAACCAGTCTGTGATCGACCGCTCTGAAGCCGTTATTTTTCCATTTATTTTATCTTATAAGTGTAGGGGTTGAAAAGGTTGTTGAAAGAATCCATCACAATATATAATGTTAGAATGTACTGTATTTTATGAATGTATATTATATTAATGTATTGTAATAGATATTGTTAGAACTGCAATTCATTTGATTATTTTGTTAATCCATTATTAAATTTTTAAAAATATGTCATCTTAATGGGCAAAAACACCTTGGTTATGGATTCTCGAATATATGAAGATTTGCTGCCTTCTTTTTTCTTATGTGATACTAACCTGGATGTCTTTAGGTTTAGATTATTTTATTTTATTTTAATTTTCATTTTCAGCATTTATTTTGGAATAACATGTTGGACTGTTGATGGAACAACATGGGTTAAGGTTGCAGCTGGAACCTTTAGACTCTTAGATGATTTATGGTGAGAGGTGGTTCAGGGTTTTTCAGTAATTGTACAACAATAGATGTGAGCAAAAGAACAAGAAGCAGCACTAATATTTCTTGGTTATGGTGTGGTTGGTTGTTTAAGTTAATTAGAGTAAACTGTATTAAATTATCATCTGCATTTGCTACATTTTAGAGCACTTTTTGTTTTCTGCCTTCAGAGCCGATGCTCAGTGCCCTGCTGAGGAGAATGCCCAGTCTCGAGTCAGCTGAGATCCATCAGCTGGTCAACTGTCCAGAGTCCTTCACACCTGATATGCGCTGTCTGATGGGTGAGACCCCAGGTGTGTCTGGGTACTATGTGCTGGCAGGGATGAACTCCTCAGGCCTGGCCTTTGCTGGAGGGGCTGGAAAGTAAGAACAAATATATATATATATATATATAGTGTATCTGTTAAGACTAGACATAAGCAAGTGATCAATATTGGGTCACCTGAAATAATTCAGCCATGGTTTATCAGTTGCAGCGATCAAGACTGTTGTGGACGTGCCTTTTTTGCATTACAAGAAGGGATAAATGGCCTGTTGTGTGGTTTGGTATCCAGGTACCTGGCAGAGTGGATGACCTATGGCTACCCCACCGCCAATGTCTGGCCACTGGACATCAAACGCTTTGGCAACCTGCAGAGCAGCCGAACCTTCCTGAGACACAGAGTGATGGAAGTCATGCGTGAGTAGTGAGCCTTGTTGGGTGTTTGGTTCATGCTTTTAAGTAGACAAAGGCTGTATAGTCATCTGAACCTTGGTGTACTATTTAAATAATTAATTTCTGCTGTTGCTTTAGCTAAATTATTATAAATCCTATAGGTGTTGGATATTTATTATAATGTGCAGTATATTCTAATTCTTGCTCTGCTATCTCTCCTTCTAATATTTGTGTGTCAATGTTCAGCCCTGCTGTATGAGCTGAAGGTTCCCCGGTGGGACTTCCAGACCGGACGCCAGCTGAGGACCAGTCCTCTGTACGACCGCCTGGACACTCAGGGGGCTCGGTGGATGGAGAAACATGGCTTTGAAAGGCCCAAGTACTTTGTTCCTCCAGGAAAAGGTTTGTCTCAGTGAGAAGCAGTGGTACAAAAATACTTTAGTCAAAGTCTTGGACTGCAAATGATTTTGACGGATTTTAAGGCAGTTTTGTCTAATGAATTAAATTACTTGGTTGAATTGGACTGTTTCTCTCTGTAGATCTGCTGTCCCTGGACCAGAGTAAGACTTTTTATAAGCCAGACTGGTTTGACATAGTTGGAGCAGAAGTGAAATGCTGCAAAGAGGCCGTCTGTGTCATCGACATGTCCTCCTTTACCAAATTCGAACTGACTGTGAGTCATGAATCACTTTAGAAAACTTAGAATTAGAACTGGGTTGCAGAGAGGGGAAAAACTGCTGCTGTGCTACCTACTGTTGTCTATGTGGTCATACCCAGTTAGCATATGATATTTATCAGTGTTATGTATGTATGTTTGTACTAGCTACTCGAAAATTTTTTTGTTGTTGTTGGGGTTTTTTTTTCTCTTTAAATTATGCAGGCAATTTTAATTAATGCATTTAGCTTTAAAAGTATTCAGGTTAAATCCTCTGCTCTGTCCTGATGGCTCAGTCAACAGGTGACCAAGCCTTGGAACTGCTGCAACATCTCTGTGCCAATGACCTGGATGTTCCTGTTGGACACATTGTCCACACCGGCATGCTGAATGAGAGAGGTGGCTATGAGAACGACTGCAGTGTGGTCCGCCTCAGCAAGAACAGGTTTGAAACATCTGTGCAGTGGCACTGTAGATACTAGTACATGACAGATTTTTTTTTAAAAATTGCTTACTTTCTCATTTGCTGTCCAGCTTCTTCATCATCTCTCCAACGGACCAGCAGGTCCACTGTTGGTCCTGGATAAAGAAGCACATGCCTAATGACCCACACCTCCACCTAGAGGATGTCAGCTGGAAGTACACTGGTACGCATGCAGCAACTGGGGTTTCTGCTCTGATATCGCCATCTAGTGCTCATATAACATTTAAAAGGAGAAACAATGCAAAAAGTCAAAACAATCCACTGTCGACTTGTAACCCAGTTATTTAAATAACCTTAAAAATCAGACACCAGAGGGATGAAGTCTGTGGAGGGATGGCATTAATTACATGTCTGAAAGTAGATCTTGTGTATTTTTAATGCAGTCATCTTAATTGTGTAAAATGTGAGCAACAGTTGTACCAGATTCTGTTTTTGCATGTGTAATATAACATCAGATGTGGGCTTTGTTAACCAGAAAGTCTGTTAAGTGTTTATAACTCTTATTCTTCTCAGCTTTAAATCTGATTGGACCTCGAGCTATGGATGTTCTTGCTGAACTGTCATATGTTTCCATGACACCTGACCATTTCCCCTCCATGTTCTGTAAGGTAGGGAAAGCTAGATACAGCAAAGCTGATGGCTTGTTTTTTTTAAATGACTGTTTCATCAGTCTGTCTCTTCACCCTGCCAAGAGGAGTAAACTGACCATGTTTATGTGCATGTGTGTTTACAGGAGATGAGTGTGGGCTATGCCAACGGGATCAGAGTCATGAGCATGACTCACACTGGGGAACCAGGTTTCATGCTCTACATCCCCATTGAGGTGCAATCCTACACACACACAGATATTTAATAGATACCTCGTCACAGGATGGTTGATAGAGTGACAACAACCCATGAG
>NW_024582363.1:1746611-1753949 GCF_018398535.1 Haplochromis burtoni
TTAAGCACACAACTCCCCGATATTCTTCAACATTTAGTTTTTCTATAACTTGGGTTTTATCTTGAGATGCCAAAGATGGAAATAAGTATTGTTTTTCTATTGTTGTTTTCCAAAGTGTGGGTGACAACAAGTCATTTACAAAAAAACAACACTTCTTGTTTTGTTTTTTTACTTTCACAGGAAATTAATTAAGCATAGCCATGGGATTAAAAAAATGAAGCATTATTCAAAAATTTCTGACAATATCTTTTGATTCTGATCTTTTTCTTGTAATACATCATTACTGGGAAAGAACTGAAAAAAAGCTTTATTAGGTGGTAGAAGTAAAAGTGTATTAATAAAGAATCAACCTTAGACTGTGAGAAGATAAGGATGAATGAATGAAAAACACAAACAATCAAGGGTTTAACTTGTCCTTTTATGAGGATCAGAGTTGTGGTTGAAGGTTTCGGTGGACCAGAGAAGATTTTCAAATTTCAAAATGGATGATTGCAGTGTAAAGTTCAGGAATGGCTGAAAGAGGAGTTCTTTTTTTTTTTTATACTACAACGATCATTTAAAAGCAGAAAATGGTGTAAGGATGGATAAAACATTTATTACACAATTATACTGTCAAATTATGTCCAATTAAAGTCCCAAGAGAATCAAAGTGTCCTTAGCTGCCTTGACTCTGTTGTTATAAAATACAAGTATCTTCACAGGACAAACTTCCAGAGGAAAATCCTAGAAAATATCCAGTTTCTTGTAGCAAATGTAGGAAAGAGTCACCAGGACTCTAGGACTTAAAATTGTGATAATTCAGTGTCACACATGTGTTGTTGTGTTTTTATTGTTAATGGTTAAAAGTGATATGATTTTTGCATGGCTTATTCTGTCTGATTACTGAGAACCTGGCATGTATGATGGTGTTTAAAAAACAAAAAACACTCTCACATTTCAGTGTACCGGAAATGCCATATAGTGTATAAGACACCCGTTCCTCTGCTCTCCACAGTACGCACTGCACGTGTACAACGAGGTGATGTCAGTGGGTCAGAAGTACGGGATCCGTAACGCAGGGTACTACGCATTGCGAAGTCTACGCATAGAGAAATTCTTCGCCTTCTGGGGTCAAGACCTCGACGCCTTCACGACCCCGCTGGAGTGTGGACGAGAGTTCAGGGTCAAGTTTGACAAGGTCTGTTGACAGTTTTAAACATATAATATCTGATCCTACCCATATTGGAGACTGTTTTTCTTTGTACATCGAACTGCCTCATCCTAATAGACTGATCAGTTAGTCAGCTACATTTTTACTTTGCCAACATGATAGAAATGCATAAGATGCTTTATTTGACTCTACTTATTAAGTTTCAAACTTTCCCTCTTTTGCTTTAAAATGGTTGAAAGATGAGAGATGAAGAGTAGAATAATTAAAGCACTCAACATCTTGGGTGCAGTCTTTGTCATGATGCAGCTGGGAATTTGTCACCGGGCTGCACCTGCAGGCACAACAGGTGGCACTTTAAAGTAGCAGGTGTAAAGTTTACTGTCTGTCTCATTTTGAAAGGGTGGAACATCAGGTGAGCTGTCTGCTGCTTAGAGCAGTGTCAGCGCGGTGCTGATTAAAGGCATCTACAGTTTAACGCTGGTTTCACAGACTGTTTTAAGTTTTATGGTGTTGTTAAAAAAAAAAAGGTGGGTGACTTTAAAACATGGTGGTCTTATGCTACTCCAGCAGAGCTGCACATAGCAGGGCCATTGTGTTGTTTACTCAAGTTGATCTTCACTAACTTAGTGAAGGTTCTTAGGGCCTAATTTCCTCTATTTATCCTCATCTTCTTCACACCCCCTGCCTTTTTCTCTCCATCAGGACACAGATTTCATCGGCCGTGAGGCATTGCTTCAGCAGCGTCAGGACGGTGTGACACGACGGTTTGTCATGCTGGTTCTGGAGGACCATGACACCGAGCTCGACTTGTGGCCGTGGTGGGGTGAGCCCGTCTATCGTAATGATCAACTAGCGGGGACAACCACCAGCAGCGCCTACAGCTACACCCTGGAGCGCCATGTTTGCCTGGGCTTTGTGTCTCCACCCCTTGGCCCTGAGGGGCTCCCTACAGCCATCACTCCTGACTTCATCAACCGCGGGGACTACGAGGTGGACATTGCTGGTCAGCGCTATCCGGCCAAAGCCAAGCTCTACCCGTTCAGCTCCCTCTTCACCCAACAAAAGCGCCGCAAGGATGACATGGAGCTCAGCAACCTGCAGGGGAAGTGATGCAGAGTAACGCAAAACTTTCCCGTGACACTCCTCCACCAAATCCACTCCTGCTCTTACCTTGCAGTGCCAACCTTTCTTTCCTTTTATGTCTCCTAATGAGAGGGCTTTATGCACAATCACTCCTCGTAACTCTAATATTTAATCTCCTTGTTGCATCTCCCTCTTTCAAAGTGCAATATTTAATACGCTCCAGATGCTTTTGCTGCATTAAATACAAAGCTCTTGTCTCATCAAATTCTGCCGTTGTTTCTCAGCCCTGCCCAGCTTCACTCTTAAACACAGTCTCATGGCTGTCTGAGACACTCTCTGGTTAAGTGCCTTTGTTAAGGCAACATCAGCAGAAGATGCTGAAGACTTTTTCCAATTTGTTCTCTGTAACCTATCCAGAAGGGATTTGACTGACAATCTTCTCCAGTACTGTTGTAAACTTCCCACTCTGCAGATGGCTACAGTCCATGTAGTTGTTGACTCTATTGTCATTTTACAAACCATATATTTGCTGCTGTAAAGATATGAGTGATGTGATGTAAAGAGTGGCTTAATTCAGACACTTTACAACTTTGTCAGCATTACACCTGATGATGAAGGAAATGGTATTTTCCTGAATAGAGGAAAGCCCTGGGAAGCATAAAAAATCCTGGGATAATCATTAGTCTTTTGCCCATTACTAAACTTCCACTCCTGTTAAAAGGATTCCCAGGATTTCCCAGAATTCCTTCATTTCCCTTGAAAGTGTCATTGTCAGTTGTGAGCTTATTTTGCGGTGTGTGTGTGGAACCTGTTGTAATGTACTTTCAATTTGTTATTTATGTTCTGTCGTTATGAAGCATTGTTGCACTCGATGTTTATGCTTTGTTTTGTTGATGTTTTGCTGAATGTGTGGCTGGTGAGAGAAGCCAAGATGGGACAGGAACTCTGTGACTGGAGTCTACAATATCTAATATCTTACATTTGTGGTTTGACTTTTGCCTGGTTCAGAGTTTAGATGTTTGTGTAAAGAAACTGCGACTCAAAATAAATTGTATTTTTGTATAACTAGTGTGTACAAAATCTCTATTTTTAGTCATGCTTTTTAAAAATATGATTTATAATTAAATATTTGATTTCTAAATCTGACCTTCTGAGACATAATTTCAGATGTTTTTCCAAAACCGTATTTCTTTCTTTCGTTACTCAGAACTATAAAGCACCAGGTCCAGGGCTAATAGGGATTTAGTTCAGTGATACTTCAGCTGTACAGGGAGTGCAGAATTAGGGAATAATTTTATTATTGAACAACAACCATGTTCTCAATGAACCCAAAAAACTCATTAATATCAAAGCTGAATGTTTTTGGAAGTAGTTTTTAGTTTTAGCTATTTTAGGGGGATATCTGTGTGTGCAGGTGACTATTACTGTGCATAATTATTAGGCAACTTAACAAAAAACAAATATATACCCATTTCAATTATTTATTTTTACCAGTGAAACCAATATAACATCTCCACATTCACAAATATACATTTCTGACATTCAAAAACAAAACAAAAACAAATCAGCGACCAATATAGCCACCTTTCTTTGCAAGGACACTCAAAAGCCTGCCATCCATGGATTCTGTCAGTGTTTTGATCTGTTCACCATCAACATTGCGTGCAGCAGCAACCACAGCCTCCCAGACACTGTTCAGAGAGGTGTACTGTTTTCCCTCCTTGTAAATCTCACATTTGATGATGGACCACAGGTTCTCAATGGGGTTCAGATCAGGTGAACAAGGAGGCCATGTCATTAGTTTTTCTTCTTTTATACCCTTTCTTGCCAGCCACGCTGTGGAGTACTTGGACGCGTGTGATGGAGCATTGTCCTGCATGAAAATCATGTTTTTCTTGAAGGATGCAGACTTCTTCCTGTACCACTGCTTGAAGAAGGTGTCTTCCAGAAACTGGCAGTAGGACTGGGAGTTGAGCTTGACTCCATCCTCAACCCGAAAAGGCCCCACAAGCTCATCTTTGATGATACCAGCCCAAACCAGTACTCCACCTCCACCTTGCTGGCGTCTGAGTCGGACTGGAGCTCTCTGCACCTTGTGCTTTTGGGCACTCCAGTGATGTTGCAGCTCTGAAATATGGCCAAACTGGTGGCAAGTGGCATCTTGGCAGCTGCACGCTTGACTTTTCTCAGTTCATGGGCAGTTATTTTGCGCCTTGGTTTTTCCACACGCTTCTTGCGACCCTGTTGACTATTTTGAATGAAACGCTTGATTGTTCGATGATCACGCTTCAGAAGCTTTGCAATTTTGAGACTGCTGCATCCCTCTGCAAGATATCTCACTATTTTTGACTTTTCTGAGCCTGTCAAGTCCTTCTTTTGACCCATTTTGCCAAAGGAAAGGAAGTTGCCTAATAATTATGCACACCTGATATAGGGTGTTGATGTCATTAGACCACACCCCTTCTCATTACAGAGTTGCACATCACCTAATATGCTTAATTGGTAGTAGGCTTTCGAGCCTATACAGCTTGGAGTAAGACAACATGCATGAAGAGGATGATGTGGACAAAATACTCATTTGCCTAATAATTCTGCACTCCCTGTAGTGTTGATTGTAAAAAGGAAAGCAAAGCATTTATGGACTCACCTTTAGTACAGCATGGCATTCATTATGTAAATTATTGTCTCTTGTAGGGTAAAACAGAAAGCAAGGTAGGGTATGCTTTAGAGTGGGCCTAACTGACACGTCATTGCTGTGTGAGCATCCAGTGTCCTTTGTTTCTCAGTCAAAATTCCCATCTCTATTTTCAACAGCTTGGGGTTTTGAAACTTTGTTAATCAACTGATGACATCATGGTGAATACAACCTTTTTAAACTTTTTATTTGATCGCATACAAAGTCTTGAATAATCAGGCCTCATTTTATCTTAAAGAACTCATAGTTCTGTATCACCCCAATAGAGAGCTTGTGGTTTAAAAGTAGAATGGGAGGCAGAGCCTTTAGCTTTCAGGCCCCTCTTCACTGGAACCAGCTCCCAGTTTGGATTCAGGAGGCAGACAACCTCTCTACTCTACTTTTAAAAAAGCATATAGTCAGGGCTAGGTCAGGTGATGCCTTGAGGAAAAAACACTTCGAGGCAAATGTTATGATTTGGTGTCATAAATAAAGATGAATAGAATAAAAAATTTACACTGTTGTTTCTGGTATTCAGCAGAGCTAAAGTCCGAGGTCATGCAAGCGGAGCCCGTAGAGACAAAATCCACTGCTGGACTCAAATTTTCCTTTCTTTCCTTTGTGTCACAAAATTATTTTAATCAAATTAGAAAATGTGCGATAACCAGCATATGTATCCCTAATTTTATTAATAGATTTGGTAATGTGTTGTTTTTGGAAAATCAGCCTAATTACAAGATTTATTCATTTATGCGTTCTAAAATACATGCAGTGTAATACAGTTGGGGGCTCTTGCAGTACGTTCCAGTTTGGATACTGCAGCTGCTCTCTTTATAAAAGAATAATCTAGAAAGTCATGTTTTATCAGTTTGGTAACACCTCTAGCGTGTATGAAATACCATGTGAACGCAGATGAATAAAATATTTAGCTTGCAGATGGCATTTTATGAGACCTGTCAGTGGAGTCTGTATTAACAGCAGGACAATAAGTCTCAGTTCTGTTCCACATTTTACAAAATGGCTCCCATTGTGTTGTTTGAAATATGCAGCGATGAGGCTTTTAACCTGAGGCAGAGCGGGAGATTGTTGGTAAAACTACTTTTCTTCATCCATCTATTTTCTTAAATACGTACCCAATTCAGGGTCACCAGGGGTCAGAGGTGGCATAACAGGCAGGAAGCCACATGTTATAGTAGTCGTTCTTGTAATGAAATACAATATTTGTAGGTCAAAAGCATCAGATTAGTCTTCGTGTATTTTATTTGTGATACTGTATTTTTTTTCATCACCACTGTATCAGTGAGGCTTTTAAAAAAGCTCTGAAGCATTTAGACTGGAAACCCACAAACACATGACCCTGTAAGTCATTTCATCTGTTGCAATCTATTTTTGTCCAAACCGTGCACTGACTATATGTGCACTTATATGGTAAAACTGACTAACTGACTAGGTTAAAAACATTTGCACCTGTTAAGGTGTAAAAAATTTTCTGGGTGTCTCAAATGTTAAAAATATCCAGAAAGGTTCAAAGAAAATCTTGAAGAGATGTTGAAACACAATAAAATTGATGGTACTTGGTATATACTTGCTTCCATTTCCACATTTCCCCACTCAGGATTGATCTTTCAAGTCGATATCTTGGCTTTTGTAGAGACCTACACTGCTGTGCAATACTGTGCAAAAGTCTCAAGCTACCCCACGCATACATTTCACTTTCAGTTCGCCAGAATTTTGTCATTTTTAAAGTGGTCTTGAGCAACACTTCTCCAGGCATTCTGAAAGTCTCTAAAGCAGGGGTAGGCAACTCCAGGCCTCGAGTGCCGGTGTCCTGGAGGTTTTAGATGTGTCCATGATCCATCACAGCTGATTTAAAGGGCTAATGACTCCTCAGCATTTCTTGAAGTTCTCCAGAGGTCTGGTAATGAACTAATCATTTGATTCAGGTGTGTTAACCCAGGGTGGGATCTAAAACCTGCAGGACACCGGCACTCGAGGCCTGGAGCTGCCTACCCCTGCTCTAAAGAATTTTCTTTGAACATTAGGTGCCTTTTCATTCATTTTAAGTCCAGTCCTTGTATTTGAACATTTTCAGATCATTTTTTTATTTTGTTAAGGCACCTAACACTGATCTATGAATAATTCAAGCATAAAAATGCACCTAATTCAAGGGTGAACCAGTGTTCTATCTAAGCATAACTCAGAAAAAGAAATTAATTGCATATTTAGGCACTTTGTTGCTAGCAGCTTGTTGCAAAAACATAATTTGTTGCCATTTTTTTATCAAAATCTACAAAAAAATGCCAAAGACTGTTTAACAGGAGTAAAAATAATATTTGTACTTTAAGATGAACTGGACTAAAGATGAAGTGCAGACAGGCTGCAGACGGCTGCAGACAGGAAGATACTGCCAGCACCGGAAACGTGCTCGTCA
>NW_024582363.1:1755624-1765574 GCF_018398535.1 Haplochromis burtoni
CTTTTCCTTTTTTGTTTTCTTTAGGTCACGAGCAGTTGTCCAAGCATTTCACTACATATCGTACTGTGTATGACTGTGTACGTGACAAATAAAAATTTGAAATTTCAAGAAATGCTGAGGAGTCATTTAGTCCTTTAAATCAGCTGTGATGGGTCATGGACACATCTTAAACCTCCAGGACACCGGCACTCGAGGCCTGGGGTTGCCTACCCCTGATGTAGAGCAAATGAACAGATCTGAAAGTGAATCCCTTAAGAAATACAACAAAGTTCAGCAAAGACCTGACACAGGACCAAAGACGTGTATCTGGCCTCGAATTGATCCATCTACTGTTCGCTGAAGTCTCATCATGGGCTCAGTGAGCGTGTGGATGTTACAGAGCCATTCTAAAGGAAATGGAAACAGATACAAAAAGGTAGAGGTATTCCAAATTACACAAGAACTGGACTGACAGCAGGTCTTATGGAATGACCAAAATAAATTTGAAATTTTTGGTTCAAATCACTGTCAGCATGTATGCAGAATGCTATGGTTAGATTTCTATCCAGCATTTAAGCCATCTGGAAAGCATCTGACTGGCAACGGCTCCATTTTTGCAGAATGATAATGACCTCAAACACACTGCCAGTAAACGCCATACATGCATGGAAAAAACACAGTAGAGAACTATGAGTCATGGACTGGCCTCCCAGAGCCTGGGTCTCAACGCTGTTCAAGCAATGTGGGATCATCTTGACAGAGAAGGAAACAAAAGGAAGCCATCATCAAAGGAAAAATGTTGGCTGTCATTCAAGATGCCTGGGGAACTGTTCCTGACGGCTGTTTAAAGAAATGACAAGGTTTGCTTGGAGTTCAGGTTAGGTTGAAGAATAAAGGTCGTCATATCAAATATTGACTTTCAAGCTCATTAGAATGATAGAAACTGTTTGTGCCTTAAATCCTACATTCACATGTATACTTGCATGTTTAAAAAAATAAAATAAAATCCATGCACTTCTTTCCCATTTTCCTATCAAAATGTAAAGAAAAGAAGAATGGAGGGGGGGAAGAGAGGAGACTTTTGTACTGATATCATGTTAAATAGATGTGTGGCTGTCTAATGTGCTGAAAGTTGAAAATATAAAAAGGCACACAAGAAGGTTAAACTTGGGCAATCTTGCATCAATCTGCAGTCCTGTAGGTTCAGCTGTGTAGCATAGTCAGGATCAAGGGTTCCTGTGGCTACTAGTTGTTCCCACGCAGAGCCGTTTCTGTGCTGTGTACAAACATCAGTCTACTAATGAACATAAAAGCGCCTGCAGTGAGAATGAAGGTTTATTCATCTGCCAACAGTAGCAGCAGAGGACTGAGAAGCCTGTTCTCTGCTCATTAATAACACCCATCTGCAATTATTTCCCCAAAACGCTTTTTGTAAGGTCAGCTCAGAGCCAGAAAAGCTACACAACAAAACTCTTTATTAGCATAATTCAACACAAAAGCTTCCTCCTGTTGCAGTGCATTCTGGCACACAAAGATCACGTCCTTCTGGCTTTCCGTGGGCGGCATCCATTGTGTGGCACGGGGGTGTTGTCAGTGATAGATACCACCTCCAGACCTCCCATTGTCAGACCTTTGATTGCAGACTGCAGAGCAGAGAAAAATGCATTCATTCATTAAGAAAGCTAATTGGAACAGATCAACATGTCTGCCGCTCCTTAAATTATCCTCATTATGACAAGTCTGGAAATAATTAGAGGACCACTTCTTCATGCTGTGACAGGTTTGCTGGTATTGACCGCCCACTCGCATATCGGCACAGAGCAGGGTCAGCGGAACAAAACACAAAACTAGTTTCATTTTCATCCTGTTATCCTGCAGTAAATTTTCCTTCTTCATACAAATGGTTCCTTGATTTTTTTTTTTTTTAAATCCTTCTTCAAACAGTGCAGATAGGGTAACATAATAAACAGGTAACACAAATAAAAGACATTTTATTTTAAAATGAGATTAATCAAAAGGAAAAAGTCAATCTCGTGCACATTTAAGCAAAATGCACTCGTACCAATAACTTTAACATGATGTCTTTGAAGGCTGCTGTACTAAAGGCTGCTCCTCCGATTGCAAAAAACAATAGATGGGTCCTTTTGAGCTGTCAGTGTAGCATTTTTCTACTTGTGAAAATAACATCAGCAATTTCTAACCCCAATGAGAAAGACAGATGGGAGAAAACAATCAATGTTTTCCCAGAGTACAGCCATCAGAGAATTTGCTTCAGAGGTTAAGGATCTATGTAATGTTACAGTATGTTGGTAAAATTACATATAATATTAAGAAGTTTCAGTTTCACATGTTTGCCTGTCCAGCCGTCTGAAAATAAGCCAACTCTTTTCATTGGTTGTCTTATTGGGTTATGACTGTATGCTTGCCTTTAACAGAAATATGACAAATTTCGATACCAAACTAAAGTACGAGTACAAGTTTATCATCTACTAAGCCAAAACAATTCTTTTAATAGGCTGTTTTAATGAGGCTTCCATCCCTGTTAACTGTCTTCAGTCTGAAGACAGACCAAAGAACAAGCTACAAAAATAATAACACTAATTAAAAATAAATCGTAGTTTTATCTGGAATAGCTTTAAAGATTTCTTTATAGAAACTACTCACCAAACGCCCAGGACCAAGACCTTTGACCACAACACGCACAAAGCTAACTCCTTTGGCTGTAGCTTTCTGTGCAGAAGGACAGAAGAAAAATCTGAGATGAGCAGCATCCCTTTGACTCCGGTGTTCAGAAAAGTCCAATAAAGCCAACAAATGATATCCTCTCCTGGTTCTGAGGCTAATAGATGTGATTAGTAATGTTGACTAAAAACACAGTTGAGGAGCTTTAGACACACCATTGCTCTGAGTCTATGGCTTTTTCTCTGCTTTGCCACTTCTAACATGTTCAGAATAAGCAGGTCTCCAATTAATGTCATTCACTAGAGTCTTAAGATCGACTTCAACAAACAGTAACTGCAGCTTTCATTACTTTGTGACAGTTTCGCGGCTTAGCAGCCATTACAAGAGAAAGTAACCAGAGGTATTCAACTGTTAGTTTTAGGTATGTATACAAAGAGGCTTAATTGACAAAGAGGTAAACAAGAATTATTCTTTAAGATTTCCACCCCTCAAAACCAGTAGAAAAGACTCTTAATAAAAGTGTACAGCTACTTTTAATTTTCAATTGTAGCAAAAACATTTAAAAACTGATGAGAGGAAAGTATAATTTAACTCTACTGAATATGGCAGCATTATAATAAAACTTAATTTATCAACTATGTTGATTACAACAAATGAAAAAGAAAATCTGTCTGACCATAACTTTGTTAGCCTGCAGCCTTTATAAAATCCTCAGAGAAGCCAGTTTGTTTACAGCAAACATTTAATATTCATGAATTAAGTGATGCTGCACAAAGTGGAGAAGCAGCAGATGCTGTAGTCTCTAATTTTAATTTAATTGGAACAATCTTCTGCAGGGATAACGAGGTGGCCCAGCGTTGTGTTGTATCGAACTCACCGCAGCAGCAGAGATGCCCGCAGTCTGAGCAGCGATCGGCGTCGACTTCTTGATATTTTTGAAACCTTCTGTTCCACAGGATGTCCTCACCACGGACTGCCCTGCGCTGTCTGTCAGCTGGATGTGAGTGCTGGTAGAGAACACAGCGAGTTACTGGGTCGCAAACTGCCGGGCATTTTTACAGTGAGGACAAATCAGCAGTCGTGAACTCTAACTAATATGTGGCTTTTAGCAATGGCCACCATGACTGTTAATAGGAAATTTAAATCATAGCAGAACATCTGATTTCACTGAATTATGATAACAGATCCAAGCAGCAATTTTCCCTCTGAAAGCAGGTTTCATGGTTACTTAATAAAATCAGAACACTACGGCAAATGGGTCTGAAATTACAAAGAGGAAAGACTAAAATAATGAAAGTGCTGACTGAATCTTGAATATTCTTTAAGAGATATTTTCTGACACTTACATTGTAAGTACAAATCTAAGAGTTTGCTTTCACTTACTTGTTGTATGTGGCTTTAATGTGAACAATTGGTAAGTCTTCAAACTTCTTCCCACCCCATCTCAGTGCGCTGTCATGTCCAGGCAGTGGAGGTAAATAGCTGTAGGATTAAAACAAAGATTAGCCATTAATGATAATACTGCAGCAGGCTGTGCTTCTATTTAATGGAGCTTAGTCTGCTGACAGTAGACAGTGAAACATGATGCTGGCAGGTGTTAAATTAAAGAGAAAACATGAACAAATGAATGAAGACAAGCATCCTTTCACATCAATGCACCACATGATAAAGGTAAGCAATACAGTCATGCTGTGGGACATGTATGAAAACCCTGTTAATTCGGGGTTTGTATTAAGATGGTGGAAGGAAAAGATTAAGTACACATCACTGAAGCTTCAGTCAGAAAGACTGCTCAAGCAGACAATGAACATTTAAATCTACGTGAAAGCCATCAGTAAACAGTGGTGGAAATTGTGGTTGACAGGGCACAGATTTGATGACTGTGGTGCACATGTGTTAGGAATAGCAATGAGAAAGGAAAAAAAATTAAGACAACTTTTTTTATGTGACTGGAAATATCAATACAGGCCACATTAGCAAGAACAAGCAGCTGATATTTTTAGTGCTGCAGGAAATAAAGTAGTTGTGAATGCATTAAAAAAAATGAAACAAAAACATACCACTGAACCTCCTAATAGATGCAGCTATGAAAATCCTAGGTAACATCCTTCTCAATTTATTGTGTTCATAAGATTTTCAGAAAACTTGACCTTTGACCTTGAGTTCAAGGTCATGGAGATTTGGACCTTAGCAGCTATGCCTTATGGTATCAGGTTGAAATTCCTAGGTGACTTTCTTTTTGAATGATGACATTCACAAACAACACCCCATCAGCCTCTTACAGCTGTGACCCCTCCACCCCCCGCTATACATGGTTTGTGCCAATTCGTCCATATCCCATTAGCAGTAAGTTTAGGATTTTACAAGTTCTTATTTTGATGTCAAATATTCAAACTGAAAAATGATTACATATATCCATAATATATTACTGAGTATTCAAAATAGATTGTGACTAATAAAATGTCACAATCTATTTTGTGACACTGGGATATTAAAAGCTAACTGCCAACTTTCAAGTTCATCTGATGATTTTTAAAATCGACCTAGGGAACAAAGAAATAACGGAGGTCAAAGATTTTAAGTTTTTAGGAATAATCTTAGATTCACATCTGAAATTTGACAAACATGTAAAGAAGATTTCTAAGATGGTCAAGGCTAATCTGAATTGTTTTAAGTTAATTTGGCACTATATACCCACTTCAGCAGCTCAGATATTTATGCATTCTATATTTTCTCATTTTTCATATTGTATGATAGTTTGGACCCAAGCAGCACCATCTACAATTCAGCCTGTGGTGTCCTTATATAACCAGTCTTTAAAAATAATGGATAAAAAAATCTGTTCGGTGGCATCACTGTCACATTTTAAAGAAATATAATCTACTTAGTTTTAAGAGTTTTAATCATTTGTGTTTTCTTAAATTAGTTTTTAAATGTATAAATAGGATGGCCACAGAGTGTCTCAATAGATACATCCAGAGACAAGATGGTAATCGTATTACTAGGAGTAAGGTGAACGGCAACTGCAAGATATTATATCGCAGATCTACATTCGGTCAGTCAGCTTTTTCTATAAAGGCTTGTCATCTGTGGAACACACTTCCAACCGATATCAAATTGATTACAGACATTAGATCCTTTACATTGAAGGTTAAAGGGAAATCAAAGTTGTGGTCATTTTAACTAATAATTTTAATTTTATTTTAAATTATTGTCTATTAATTGTAATTGTATTTATGATGTAATTTGGTTTTATGAAAATGTATGTTTTATTGTAAAATGTATCTATTTAGATTGTAAGCCCAACAAGGGACAATTGTTGAAAATTAGCAGTAGCTATAAACCTATGTGCGGTACATCAGTTTCATGTCTTGCACTTGAACTATGTTAAACTGCACTGTCCCTTTTAAATAAATAAATTCAAATTGAAGATAAAACCTGAACTGCTGACTGCTGAACAGTGAGGACATCCAGGGGGGCTTTGTTATATTATCACAATTTGATTTAACTCTCCTTTTGCTCAGATTGTCAAATTACAGACCCCGGAAAACAGTGTGACACAAAAAATAAAAAAAGGTAATCGAAACTGATTTTATATTTTATAACCAACTAACAAAATAACTTTCAGATTGCAGTTTCCATTAAGTGACAGGTGAGGAATGTCTCCCTCTCATTTTTTCCTCTTTCATTTGCCAAACCAATTTCCAACTGGCCCCATTCCATTAACACATTCACCTTACACGTGAAAGCTCCCCGGTTCAACTCCATGAGGAGACGCATGTTGTGCTTCAGGAGACCAAAAGTTTGCATAAATGGCAGGGTTGTGTCATAAAGGGCATCCAGCATAGAAATCTGTGCCAAATCAAATTCGTGGATCCATCTGCCGTAGCAACTCCTTGGGAAATAAGGGAGCAGCTGAATGTACCATTTGCTAAGCAAACTTCCATTTGTTTACTTCATTTTGGAAGTACTTTAGCAAGGATACCCAGCTGAATTTGGGAGAGCCTAAAAGCCTCAGCAGCATAGGGGGAAAGGAGTGAGTGTGACCACTGTGCTATTTGCTACCAGTTACATTTAAAAATGTTTTATGTATATAGCGAGACCAAGAGTGCATTCCATCAATTCAATTGGAGACCCAGAGGCCATAGCACAATGCAGTACAGACAAAATGAGCTGACCCTGGTAGAAGAACAGATGTATATGTGTGTGCAGTGTATAGATAGATAGATACTCTCATACATACAAATGGGTTCAATACCAAAAATTTCAGAAAATAATATTGTGGTCAGTTATTCTATTGATATTGATCCCCGTGGGGAAATTCCTCTGTGCATTTAACCCATTCACTCTGTGAAGCAGTGGGCAGCCATTGGGCGCCCGGGGAGCAGTGTGTAGGACCGGTACCTTGCTCAGGGGTACCCCTGAGGGCTACCCCTGAGGGCTACCTGAATGGGCCACCTGGAGACAGAGTTACTGCAAATCAGTATATAAACTTCTTTCCATCCTAATGGAACCAGTTTCTTCCAGGATGTCAAAATGCCCCATCCACAATATATTTTGCAGTCAACCCAGACGCCTGTGAGCTTTTCGGGCGTTCTTCGTTGCTCTCAAATAAACTAATTGTGCAATATCTTTCTGGAAAATGATGGTGCATCCCTCCAGAAGAGTTCAAGAACCGCGTTGGGGCGGTTTGAGCTGTACATTTTGGCACACCTTGCTTTATGTTGTTTCATTTCATTTGCATGTACATTTGTGCCTGACCTGAAGTCCTTCGCAGTCTTTGCGCTGGAGGATGCTTTTTTCTCCTGATGCCTGATAGCACTGCTGCATATCGTCCGCTGCAACGCTCTGCTTCCACATCTGTACACGCGCAATTTAATTAGCAACAACTTTATGAACCTGTCATATTAAACATAATCTTCTATTGATATTGTAATCATAATTATAAAGGTGTCATCTAAAATACTATTTCTTATCCAAATGCTACAGCCTAGAACTAGCCGCCAGCTAACATAAATGCTAAGAAAACATAGCCATAAAGCACTTACAGTGAGGCCGTATTTCCGTTCAGAGGGGCAGACAGCTGTCGACATACGGTACTCAGTGAGCTAAACAATATACAGCTAAATTTATTCATGTTCCACACACTTATACACAATCTTGCAGCCAGACGTTAAATAATTTTACACACAACAAACGTGACATTGAAGGAGCAATCCAGACCAGACCAGTAATATCCCCGGAGGTGTGCGGGGGTGGCATCACGTTCAAAAAAATAATATATGTAGAAGCTTCACTTATACCTTGCTTATAAACCGTTTTCATTTAATTAAAATATAATGATAATATTTTAATATGGCTGTATAAGTGGCGTATTATTGTTTTATTTAAATATATTAATTTCATTTCACACCCACAGTTATGGGTAAATAGATCGTCCGTTTTCCCGCATAGAATTGTGGGTCGAGAACGGAAATGGTGCTTTCAAGTACTTAAAAAACCCCTCGACATTATGCCATTTTGTGTTTAATAAAAACGTATCTTCATCAACCAAACATTGTAGCGTTTTACTTAAAACACAATAAATAATATAATTGCTCTATAAACTACTATCCGCAGAGAAATTATGTAAAGAATCCTACTTCCATTTTGTTTTATTTAGCATTTTCTAATGTTATTATTTTTTTGCTTTTACATTGAATGCAACAGAAAAGATGGCTGCGCCCTGTGGAAGAATGGCAAGTCGGCCTCTCCTACAGTTTCTGTCTCGTTTCAGCAGATCTCCCGTCGGAAACACGGGATTCCGTCAGTTTTCCAGCGCTACTGTTTGCCGTGCGGCTTTTCAGATCAATGAAGCGGCGGAAAGCGCGAATTCACCGTGGACTCTGATGGCAGCGGTGTGTCTGCAAAGGCTGCCGGTCATCTCAGCGGACTGCAGTCCTATCGAGCAACAGTTCAAACAGATGCTTCACCAGGTGAGTCTCGTCTCCGTATCATGGAAGGGCTGAAGACTATGAGTGAAAAGAATAAACTGTTTTTGTTTTGTTTTTCTTAGCGTTCACAAAGTACATGCGGTCATTTGAAAAGAAAACACACATGTTGGTTCTAGGCAGAAATGCTTGGGGGACGTTACAATTTATATTTCACAGCTATCACTATATCAAGGCTAGCAGTGAGAATATAGAGTCCAGTGATTTTGTGATACACGATGCGGTGCAAGACAGTCCTCCAAGATGAAAACTGGGATGTCCCAACAAAAGATTTATATAAATATGTTTGTGGATATCAGAAAATAAGTGTTTGGAGAAGAGAGTGCAGGCAGGGTGGATTGGATGGAGACGAGTGTCAGGGGTGATTTATAATAAGTTAGCAGCAAGAGTGAAAGGGAAGGTGAGACCTGATATGATGTATGTTTTGGAGGTGGTGGATTTTCATTGGGATTGAACAGGATGGACAAGATTAGAAATGAATACATCAGAGGGACAGCTCAGGCTGAGGAGTTTGGAGGCAAAAGATAGAAAGGTAAGGTGGGGATGGTTTAGTCATTTTCAGAGGAGGAATAGTGGGTATTATGGGTAAAGGATTTTGACGACGGAGCTGGCAGGCAGGAGGGAAAGAGGAAGAACTCAGAGGAGGTTCATGAATGTAGTGAAAGAGGACAGACATATAGATGGCTGGCGTGACAGAGGAGGCTGCAAGGGATTGGGTGAGATGGGAGCTGATGATCCATTGTGGCAACCCCTGAAGGCAGCAGCTGAAAGAACAAAATAAAAATATTGGATAAATTGGATGAGGAAAATAAAATGGATGTATGGATATTAAAATCTGAAAAATGGTCAGGCCACTCACTCACATGTTATTTGGCATTTTGAAATCCGAGACAATATTTGAACATGAGTATCTCAAAAACTATTAAAGGTAAAAGCCTGAAGTTTTCATTTTATATCTGGACTCTGTGCAGGCCAGTCAAGTTTTTCCACACCAGCCATATTCTATGTCTTTATGAACCTTGCTTTGTGCACTGGTGCACAGTCATGTTGGAACAGTAAGTGGGCATCCCCAAACTGTTGTTACAAAGTTGGGAGTGTGAAATGCCCCAGATATCGTGGTATGCTGAAGCCAAGGCCCACACCATAATCGCCCAAACTGTACACTTGGCACAATGCAGTCACAATGCAGCGGGCAAACATATTCAATTTAATTCAATTCAATTTTATTTATATAGCGCCAAATCACAACAAAAGGCGCTTCATAGATACAGAGAAAAACCCAACAATCATATGACCCCC
>NW_024582363.1:1766858-1767352 GCF_018398535.1 Haplochromis burtoni
ATTATTAGAGATAGGTTGATCATATTTAAGATCGAAGAATTAATTAATGGCAGGACTTCATATCACAGTAACACGCTTCACTGAGCTCCTAAGAACGACCTGTTCTTTTACAAATGTTAGTAGAAGCAGTCTGCATGCCTAAGTGCTTTATTTTCGGTCAAACAGAAAATTTTATGATTTGAGATGGAATGATCCACCAACCAGTTTATAACCACCAATTAACCTAACATCCATGTCTTTGGATTATGAGAGGAAGCTGGAAAGAACCCAAACATAGATATGCAGAACATCCCCAGCTGGGCGGTAGATTCTTCTCTGCTGTGCGGCAAAAGTGCTAAACACTGCAGTGTGCTCCACAATTTTTTGTCATAAAAATATTTTAGCACATTTTGTTCACTCTATTGTGGCACTTGAGGTGGCAAGAATCGTCACTGTTATGTTTCGTCAGTATTGAGGTCATTATTATTTAACAGAATTACTCATAGACTTTTATA
>NW_024582363.1:1767907-1870258 GCF_018398535.1 Haplochromis burtoni
ATGTATGTGTATATATATATGTGTATGTATATATATATATATGTTTATTTAAGTGTCCTTTCTGGAATTTTAACTGATAACTAATATTCAGATCTGCCACAGTTGTGTGAATTACTTGAAATGTATGCACAAAGCAAGAAAATTATTGCAGAACATGGTGGTATTCATTTTTATCTCTATTATCTTGCTGTAATAATAGTTGCACAGCTCTCATTTAAAAACAAAGTTATGTGTCAAGTATAGAATTAAAACAGAGGCAATGACAAAGTTTTAAGCAGAAGTAATGTAACTTGTCGATCAGTGGTTAATCAGTTCAAACCAACTCAAGAAGTCCTGACCTCAAAATTCTTCACACTTTGTTTGCTATCAAATGCACGATAAAGCAGAGATGCAGATGGAGGTTTACTGTGTGGTGTTGTGTGCTGTCTGAATAACAGATGGTTTTATAAAGAAATGTTGGAAAAAATGTTCAGAGCAGTCTAACTCCTTTGGGCTAACCTTTGGGCTGCTGAGATTATTTCAACTCAGATTTACTTTATTATTTCAAACTTTGGCCAAATTTGATGTGAACCTTCAGCTTTGTAATATTATATACACGCACCAGGCAGTTTACTTTACTGGTACTCTTTTTTTCCCTTCAGAGCTGCTTAAATTCTTTGTGGCAACAAAGGTGCCTTATTCCAAAATTCCTCTACATCCCTGAGGTGCTGAATTGGATTGATGTCTGGTGACTGTGCAGCTCATTTGTGTAAAGAAAATTCATTGTGAAGTTCAAGAAACAAGGTTGAGATGATTTGAGCTTTGTGATGATGTGTTATCCTGCTGGAAGCAGCCATCAGAAGATGGCTATATTGTTGTTATAATGGGATGGATGTAGTCAGCAGCAATGCTCAAAAACAATGCTCCCACACTATTGCACCACGACTATGACCCTGAACTGCTGATTCAAAGCTGCATGGATCCATATTTGATGTTGTGTTTGCCAAATTTTGACCCTGCAATCCGAATGTTGCATTTTTGAAGACCAGGCAATTTTGGTGAGCATGTACAAATTGTAGCTTCAGTTTGATGTTGTTAGCTGACACAGTGACAACATGAGACTCGGCAGCAATGCCCAGACTGAAAGATGTCCTTTTGAGACACAGGCCTCTTCTGGATTCTTTCAGATCGAGCTGGAAAAGAGCGTTCTGTCGGACCACGAGCTGCGCCTGCTGGAAGATGCAGAGAAGATGAGTCGTAAGCAGGCGGACGACTACGATTCAGATGAAGAGGACAGCCACGGGGACAAGGAGATAATGATGGCTCAGGACTTGGAAGACATCTGGGAGCAGAAAATGAAGAACTTTCAACCAGCGCTAAGGGTCAGAGGTCAGTTTAGGCAGTGTATGATCAGTAAAGGAGTAGACCAGCATGCACACAGTATGAAAACATACTCAAGCACTGCAAATGTGCCTGATGAAATGTCTGTAATTTAATGTGATGTATTGTAGTATTCAGCCTTTAGTGGTGCTCCAATCATTAATCAAGTAAAACAGAATGAGAATGAAAATTAGATTATCTGAAGGAGTCTCACAGAGCTGGATTTAAATGAAATTACCAGAGAGCGAATAGCCTTTAATGTATTTTTTGATATTCAGAAAATCTATTTGCTCTAGAATTCTAAATTAGCATTTTGCTCCCTGTGACATTTGAAAAGTTAGTGTGAGTTTTGCAGACAACGACAGAGCTGTTGTGAAGCTGCTGACTGCCTCCTGTCTCTGGTTTAGCTGATGTAGATAAAGACTTGACCTCAGCAGAGCGCTGCTTGGCCGACTCCCTGGTTCTTCTGGCTGAGCAGGAAGTGGGTGATGAGAAGCTCTGGCTGCTGCCTCAGACTCGGTGGCAGGAGGGGGAAACGCTGCGACAGACGGCTGAGAGAGCTCTCACCTCCCTGCCAGGTAACTTAAGTTTTCAGGCTGCTAAGCACCAGAATTATTTAACAAATTTAGTTTCCTAACAGCTTCTTATGGATTTTATACATTAATTCAGGTGTACTTCAAACTTGAATGGGTCTGTGACTACTTTTTTTTTGATTAATCTGCCCTTATTTTCCTGATTAAATAATTTTTCTCTAAACTGTAATTAGTGCTGGTTTAAATCAGAGAATTACTAAGGCATCAGCACTACGAACACAGTGTTAGTAGATAAACCTCCCATTAATAAACGGGGATGTAAATTGCAGTTAATTCCCTTCATATTTGATGCTTTATGATGGAAAATACTTTATTTTCATGATTTTTGGCTAATTGCAGCCCACTTTAATATGAAATGAATTGTAAAATCTAAATATCTGAACAAATAGTATTTATTTTAAACCCCAAATATTTTCAGATTTTGTACAGCCCAATAAAACTACTCTAATTATACATAGAGCATGTCCCAGTACCCACATCCTGTCTAATTCATTATTTCTTGTTCAGATTTCTGGGATTTGAAACATTTGTCTCTTTAGTAGTATTCTCATGTCAAGAAGGATGAAAAGAATTTTTTAAATCATATTTTATTCAAAAAATGCTGTGAACAAGGCTTTGCCCCATTTCTGATTTCAAGGTCAAAGCCTTAATTATGCCAAAGCATCTCAGTCTGTTTTTACTCTGGACTTTGACTGGACTGCTCTAAAACCTTTATTTTTTTTGAGGCATTTAGAGGTGGACCTGCTGAAGTGTTCCCAATCACTGTGCTGCTACATAATCCAAGTGGGGTTGAGCTTCATGGCATAAACTGATCCCCTGGATGAATCCTGGGAAGGTTCACCATTGTTTTAGGGTTTCTCCATTTGTGGATAATGGCACTCACAGTGGTTCACTGCAGTCCTAACATCTCTGAAATGGGTTTGTAAGATTTTATAGACTGATGACTTTGTCAGGAAGGAGGCAAATACTTTTTCATAGCATTGTACATGGGTATTAAGACAGATCCAGTCTTTGGACAGCCTTATGTAGCAGGTGAAGCAAAAGCAAATTAATCTGCTGATATTTGTTAAATATGTTTTTATCAGTTAAGAACTTCCCACATTTAAACAAGTACCCCAAAGTGCAAGTGTGTGTTGGATATTTAAGCACATTTTAAAATGAGTGTTAAGGGCAGGATTTGAGGTACTGTTAATATCCAAAATTATTGTCCACATGCTTCATTTGCTGCATTCTTACTGTATTAGCATCCTGATCTCTTTTGTTATAATGATCCAGCTTTATCCTAAGGATCTTTAAAGTCTGATGTGATCATTCATAAATTCATTATCCACAACAAGAGGTTTACTGTAAATCCCCTCTGAAAACTCATTTGCATACACCTCGTAGAGCAGTGCTTGGCCCCGAGCTGTCATCTCCGCTAAGACGTCCACTGATCTCAGCCGTAGATTAGAGTCTGTTTCAGAAATAATAAGCAGACGATTTGACCAAAGTTAAGGGTAAGAGGTGAAGCTGATGACTAATGGCAGAAATATTCCCAGTCACCCAGTAATGATCCCTCACATTAAATATATTAACTGTCTGATTCTCAACATGTATCCAAGCTTTAAAGCATTTAAATAAGAGTCCACAGACTGACTGTACTAAACCATTTCACAACATTTCTCAAGCTATTAATGTGTCAGCTCCATCAATCACTTCCTAAGCCATTCCCCTGACAATAACATTTGGTAGAGGGTTTTATTTAAGGTGTCTTAGAGGAGCAGAAGTTGATCCATTTTTAATATAGCTGGACTCGGTGAGAATCTAACATGGCCGTGTTGTGCCTCACTCTGCACATTGAGCCAGCAGCGACCGTGGGGATTTACACGACATGACATTAGATTAAAAAGTGGGTTGTTGTCGCAGCACAGAAGAGAAACAGAATATGAGGGTGATGTAACACTTTAATTAGAGGAGTCAAACACTGATGATCCACGGGAATGCGACAACATAAAGCGGCACCATTAGAAAGTGTTAAAAGCTGCATAAGGGTTAGCAACATCTGCACTTTTGTTTCCATCTGCATGAACTCACAGCCTGTTTTCCTACCTGCAGCAGCTGGTTTCAAGGCGACTTTCCTTGGCAACGCCCCCTGCGGAGTGTACAAGTACAAACTGCCCAAAGCCATTCGGACGGAGAACTCAATCGGGACAAAAGTATTCTTCTTCAAAGCCATCCTGGCAGATGGTGCCCCTCCCAAAACCAAAAAAGCTCCTTTTCTGTGGGTGAAGAAGAGTGAACTGCAGAAATACCTCAAACCAGCGTACATGATGAAGGTCGAACGCTTCATCCTAGACTTGTGACACTTAAAGTTATACAGGGACATTGACTTACATTTATGAGCCCCAGAAAGTTACCTTTATTGCTTATCTGTCATCTTGTATCTCAGAATATCTTGTGACATGTCTGTATATTTCATTCTACAAATAAAGTGTTTTTTCACACCTGAACCAAAGTAATATCTACTTGATTGTAATGTTGTCCTGAGACTATGTGATATTTTTGTCTGTTAGGAGTATCTGCCTGGGACAAGTTTCAAAAGGTTTAGGGTAGATGTTACTTAAGTTAATTTTCACTAGATATACTACCTGATCAAGTATGTCATGGGAATGGAGGTGCTAGGTGGCGATTTACTGAAAAAGTAATGTAAATTTACAAGCATGGAAACGGACGCTAAGTGTGTGATATTGGCTGTCTTCATGGTTCCACCTCGCTGCACACTAGCATCATCTGTGCCTACACATCATGCCATCACCAACAATGTTTTTTTCCTTGTACTGGTCATTCTCATAAAAGTAAATCATGTATGCCCCAGACAAATCTGAACGTGTTTTCTGGCAGAACATGGTGAGATGTCCTGGATTGGCTCATTTTGTGCACAAAGAAATGCTCTTAAGAACGGACCTAAACATAGACCAATGAGATGAAGATATCCTTTTCTTGGTTTGATTCCTGCCCTACAGATCACAACCCTCTAACCATCCCTCTAAGTAATACTATGAAATCAAGGCAAAAATGAAACTTAGGGGAAAAAAACAATAAAAAAAAAGCTTGAAAGTAACACCTGAAAGCAACTTTCAAAACAAAGTGCAATTCTTCAATGCTGATGCAAGTATTAAAATGAGGGCTATGATCTACCCACAGTGTCCTCCCTCAAGTACTATATCAGCCAATAGTAGGCCTCCAGAGATGATGTGTCATATCATTTATCACAGCTTGATAGCCTACACAGCTACAGACGGTCCTAATTAAGATTGCCCGTCATTCAATATGAAGAAGAGGATAGACACTGATTTCGTGGGTGCTGCAGGGAATATTTAGAGCCCAAACATTTGTCTAATAAATAAGCATGAATGCAGTAGAAGACTTGGTAGAAAGTATTTAATTTTCACACTGCCACAAAGTTTGTCAAAGAAGCAAGAAAATCTCACATGGGGCCCATTCCTTTTTTTCAGCAATGTGTTTATTATTTTTAAACTTGAATATAAAATACGATTTCATACAACTACTAAATCTTTTGGGGCAAATGTAATTATCCCCGCTACAAATACACAGACATGCATGCACACATAGTGCTGTGCAAATGTAGACAGGTGTGTGGAAAAAAATAAATGGAGTTCAAGAAGGACATTTATCTCAAACAGTCTCAAACCAATAATTTCTTCCAACCATTGGGTGAAATTTTCAACTTTAGAAGTGTTGTTTGCTTGGTTGCTAAATCCTTTCAATGCAAGCTTGCCTCTTTTTCTAGTTTAGAGCTTTCTCAATAACACAGTTTGGATTTTTTTTCTTTCAAAATTCATCCCAAAACACACTCGTGGGACTCAGTCTTGTGCAGAAAGTTTTGAACGTGAGCAGAAGTAATGCTGAAACACATCTGAGCTATTTAAGTCCAGAGGGTTATAAATTAATTAAAATTAATTTATCAATAGTGTGAACATGTGCCCCATGCATATTTAAAGAGGTGACTTCTCTAGACAAAAGACACAAAAGAGGACAGAAGATTAAATCATGCATGCATGTGTGTTGACTCATTAGTGAGAGTATTAAATGAGATTTTTTTTAATCAGCAAGAGAACAAATATTTGAAAAAGAGAGCAAAACAGGAGCTTTTCTTTAATATATTCCTTTACAACAGGGGTGTGTAACTCCAGTCCTCGAGAGCTACTGTCCTACAGATTTTAGATGCATCCCTACTCCAACACAGCTGAATCAAATGACTGGATTACTTCTTCAGCATGCCATCGAGTCTGGTAAAGGCCTTGTAACAAGCAGTTCATTTGATTCAGGTGTGTCGGAACAGGGATGCATCTAAAAGCTGCAGGACAGTAGCTCTCGAGGACTGGAGTTGGACATGCCTGCTTTACATAAATGATAACGTTTGCACCACAAAATTTACCAGGGTGCACAAACTGAAATGAATTTCCTTGCAGAAGGTTTCTCAGGCGCTCCACTTATGTTTCCACCTAATGTTTAAAAAGAAACCTAAGCCAACTCTTCCTAGTGAAATCTTTCCTTTCATTGAGAGTGTCGTCGTAGTCCAAGTAGTCTATGAATTCTTTTTCCATTTGTTTTTATACAGACTACAGTATTAAAATATTTAGACTCATTGTTATTTTCCAATTGTGAATTTTACTACTCATCAACTTCCATCAATCTGGGCAGTGCTATAGCTAAGATTCAGCCTTTGATTATAACATGTAAAACCATTTAAAACATAATTTTAATATTTCATATATTATATATACATATTCATATATACATTATACATACTCACTTAAAGTTTGACTTTAATCAACTTCACCCAGTGCGTATCATAACTTATTCTGTACATAAGCATACTGATATTGAACACTGATATAGGACAATATTCAAATCATGACATTTTTTGCATTGCATCTAGTTTTATTTTAAATTTAAGATGCCCCAAACCCCTTAACTGTACAAGTGCTATTTTCAACATTTAGTAGTCACAGTTGACTGTAATTCAATTCCTTCCTCCTTCAAATGGGCAAGACAAACATTCAAGATAGCCACAAAGAAATCTTCCTTGTACAAATCCTGACACTTTGTCATTCACGTGTGTTCAGCTTTCAATTTCAGATATCCATAATTTCATTTTTGATATCCAGAATGTTCATTCTGACTCATCATTAATGGGAACAACTCTCATTTCAGATATCTACAAAGTTCCACTTGACATTTTACTTCATATATCAAAAACGAAACATTTCTCCAGATATCTGTAATGTAATCTTGAATGTTGATAATAGACAATGACTAGTTAAAATGACATTAAAAGGGAAAACCTAAACTCTGTGAGGGGGCTCTGTTATGCTGTCATGGTTTTGGTTCACCCATCCCCTGAGAGGAAAGGGAAAGGGGCTGCAAATCAATACAAAGTGGTTCAGACTGATTACCTTTATCTTATAATGAAGCATTTCTATCCTGCTGCGAGTGGTTTCCAGGACAACCATACTCTCAGTCATAGATCCGCTGATGAATATAAACACGATAAAAGCACATGCTTTGTTCTTCAAAGTCACTAGATCTCAACTCAGCTGAACATCAAGAAATTTTGGATTGATATTATAGACAGCACTCTTCACCATCATCATCATCATCATGAAAACACCACATGAGGGAATATGTTTGGGAAGAATCGTCTTGGAGAATCAGTGCCAAAACTTACTTATGTAGCACATGGAGGTCCAAAACCTTATTAGGACACTTTATGCTGCTCTTTCCTTTAATTCCTCATTTGTCTGTACTTGGTTCCCGTGTCTTTGTGTTCTAGGGATGATGTATTGTTGCAATCCCATTCGAACTAATAATTACATAGTTGTCTTTTTGGTCATGTCTACACTGCCTGGACACTTTGCTAGTTACAACTTGCTAGTATCAGGTTGGACTTTGGATAAGCATGCTTGGGGTTTCCATGATGCACTGAGTGTTTCTTTTTCAATAATAAATTAATTAATTATTTAAATATTTAATTAATTGATTGTTGTTTTCATTTTGATTATTAATTAAGTACACATCTAATGAATTATTTAATGACATGTTTGATTAATTTTGGCACTTGAGGTCCTCAGTGTCCCACAGCGTTCTTTTGTCCTGTCTTTGTCACAGATTTGGCGCCATATAAATAAAGTTTTGCCTTCAGAATGGCTTTAATTCTTCATGGCATTGACTCAACAAGATTCTGGAAACACTCCTCAGTGATTTTAATCCTTATTGACATGATAGCGTCACACAGTTGCTGCATTAGTGTCTCCTTCACTACACCCAAAAGGTGGTGCCTTATAAGTACAGGGAACTGTCATCTTCAAATAGCCATCAGAAGATGTGCACACTGTTGTCAGGAAAGGATGGGCATGGCCAATAAAAAATTATGTTTAATTGGTTCTGTGGGGCCCAAAGTGTGTCAAGAAAATATCCCCCCACACTATTATGTCCCCACCAGCAACCTGAACCATTGATACAAAGCAGGGTGGATCCATGCTTTCTTGTTGTTTATGTCAAATTCTAACTCTACAATCTGAATTTTGCAACAGAAATTAAACTGATCAGAAAGAGCAACTTTTTTTACAATCTTCTCTTATCCATTTTTTAAAAAGCCTGTGCAAACTGTAACCTTGGTTTTTGGTCTTTAGGTGAAAAGAGTGACAATCAGGTTTGGCCTTCTATTGCTGCAGCCCATCTGCTTCAAGGTTCAGTGCTGTTCTGCATGCCTTCATTGTAACCCTTTCAGCTTGAAGCAGTTTTGGGATTCTCTTTTGACCTCTGACATCAACAAAGCAATGAGAGCATAGAGAAGTGCCTATCCCTTGGTATTTTGTCTCTCTTTTCTTTTCTTTTTTTTTTTTTTTACCGTTCTCTGTAAACTATAGAGATGGTTATGTGGGAAATCCCACAGATCAGCAGGTCCTGAAATACTCAGACCAGTCTTTATGGCACCATCAACCATGCCATGTTCAAAGTCACTTAAATCACCTTTCTTCCCCATTTTTGATACTCAGTTTGAACTTTAACAGGTCATCTCCACGATGTCTCCACTTAAGAAAGTGGCCAGTGAGCGTAATTTGATTAGGCTGGGGTTTTGGTGCCAATCCCATATTATTGAACTGTGAGTAGCTTCTCTCTCAGCTGGGTATCCTAACCTTGTTAGCAAGCTACTGGAGCAATATCACATCAGGTTCTAAGTCCCTTAAGGATTCCACATTCTAAGTTGTAAAAATAAGTGTAAAAGCTGGTGGGAGTGACTTGCAGTTGGCCGTTTTGCAGAGGTGGACACACATTTCCCAACAAAGACAAAATGTTTTGGAAAGATATGATCAAAACACCCACACAACACGAAAAAGCCATGACACAACAGTTTAAATACAACTCAGTGCCCACTCACATCAGTAATTTGTTCTAATGTTCACTTTTACTGCATTCGTGGCACCTATTTTTAAAAAAGGGTTTGACATGACACACTAAAGACCTGCTACTGGCTGACTCATGCTGTGTTCAATTCAACTCAGAGGTCACAAATTCCAAAGTTAGACATGCCAAATTTTGAGCTCAAAGCTTTTCACCGCTTATTATGCCAGATGAAAAAATGCAAAAAAAAAAAAATTAAAAAATTAACTGCGAGCAGCTTAATATTAGTCGAGCTACATCAGTAGATTTTATGCATCAACAAAACAGAAGAGATTATATAATAGCTCTAAGAGGCTGTAACACACTGCAAGCACCATATTTGTTTCAGATATGCAGTATTCCTATAAAGCTTAACAAAAGTTCATGTTTTGCATGTGGATGTTGTCTGCTTTTTGAAAAAGTGCAGATGCATCAAATTGGCCTTTAATTATTGGGGTCTGACTTGAAGAGCTGTTTCATTGCATTTTCTCAAGAGGAGTTCAGAAATTTCCAAGTTGAATTGAGCACAGAAACATTACTTAATTACAGGGTATGATTCATAATTTAGTCCTGCTGCGTTCACAGTATTTTTTTTAGACCTTTTTTTTGTCAGGCCCAGCCATCATTCAGAAATTCACTCATATGTTTCATAAATGCTTAAAAACGGGTCCTTGAAAATTGAGCACTGATTTGTGTTGCTGCAGTGTTGAGTGCACTCTTGATGCTGAACTGTGTGGGTCTGAAAGGCCCGCTGGAGATAAACTGATGAGCTTCAGATGCAACCAGGCTGTTCTGTCTAGCAGTAGATGGCAGTATTTGCACATCAGCCTCTGAGATGACTGTGAGAAGCAGTGTAATTAGGCCTGTGTGGTGACCTCAGAGGGGGACTGCAGAGTTTTTCTGATCAGTTTGGCTTCCTCTAACACATACTGAAAATATCCATCATATCAGGCTAATGTTCCTTTGGAATAGCTAGAACAATTCGTCTTAGGTAAGAGCATTCTGATGTTCCCGACCCATTCACTGCCTGCAACCAGCCTGTTCTGTCTATTTGTGTCTACTAGGACGGGATGTTATTAATGTTGTAGACATTGCCATTAGATTTTTCCATCTTTATTTTCAGGATTTGTTGAAAGCCAGCAGCCTGAGCTGTTTGTGAGAGTGCCTGAGTGCTATGTGAACCCGCTCTGACAGTCGAGATGAGGGATGCGAAGGTCAGGGCACGCTAAACAAGGCCGTTTCTAACTGTTGGACAATTCAGTTTGCACACAGAACCTTAGTGTTCTGAAGGACTGACATTAGCCCACTGCTACCCTCAGCCCAGTTGTAGTCATATCAATCACAGGCACAAAAAGAGAAACAGTGGATGCTTTAATCTCTAAGGGGAGTCACATGAAAGCTCGTTATGCTTTTTGTATTGAAAAGCCCTTAGAGATCAGGAAAAGCTGACTTGGGAATCAGAAATTGCCAGTCTGAATCCAGAAACCATCAAAGCATTGCTAGTAACCATAGAAATCTTTTAATCACTTATGAGTCATTTTTGTTCCCCAAACAATGTCAAGGTGCCCCCAGACTAAAGCAGTAAACTACCACTTGCTGTTGAGGCAGTCTGGGACATGGATGAACTCTGAATTCAAAACAAGTTGGGAATAAAGGGCCAGCCCATCGGTTTGTAACCGTAACCGTAGGACAGAAAACCAGGATGTGCCTTCTCCTTCAATTTTAGAGATCCCTAGCTGTATGGAGATGTAGAAGAACACTTCTAGGGGGCACTTCTTTTATTTTACACTAGCCTGAGTTTGCAAAGTGCTACTGAGCACAGTGAAAACAGCTGCACGATGTCTTCCATGTTACTGGAGCAATCACTGGAATTAGGGTGATTGCTGAATTAGGAGGGTCTGGGAGGATCTAACTGAAATGTAGAACAGAGGTGCATTATTTAAAGTGTACAAATAAAAGAATTTCCACCTCGCAGAATCTTTATGGAAGCATAAAAAAGCTTGGGAGCTTCAGGAAAAGGATTTGAATATTGATCAATAATTAATAAATAAAAGGAATGATTAATAATACATCTTCCAACCTCTCACAGGTATTATTAAAAGGGTACTCCAATATGTAACATTGAAGCTGCCAGTATTGTGTTGAGCCCTGTCATGCTATGGACACTGACCCTCTGAGGCTATCATATAAATTTGTAACACTGTTAAGTTGGTAGTGGATACTTTGGGGCCTGCAGTTTATGATGTGGGCCCTCTGTGGGTCCACCTGGTGCATCAAGCAGATGGGGATGAACTAAGAACTGGGGTGTCGAGGGTCACTCAACATTTTTGGCTGTAGTCAGGTTTCTTGAGCCATTCCTGATTAGTCTTTGAAGGGTGAATGGCACGTTGTCCAGCTCAAGGAGAAAGCTGCCGTGTGTATGTGTGGTTGATGAAAAATGTTTAACTGATAGATCAGATCCACATGAATACTGATGACCAATGTTATTCATGTCACCAGATTTCAAACTGATAAACAATGAAGAAAATGATTTTTAACAGTACATTAGGTTTCCCAAAACTTTTATATTCCCACTTGCACATTTTCCTTGCCTGGTTAATAACCATTTTTCTCACCTGCCACACCTCAGTTCGTAGGTTACTTGTTCTAATTTGTAGTCTTTAAAACTAATTTTACAATCCTGATCACCAGCATCACTTAAATATTCCTCCAGACACAAAAGAGACGTTATATAACTGCTTTCTAAGGAAGTGAGTGTAGTAGTTTCCACATTAGTTAATTGTCTTGTATCGTATGAGACATGCAAACGTCAGAACACCTGGAGAGGCAGAGGTGGAGGATCATAACTTTCCTCCACTAAAGAGTCTCACTTCCTCATCTTGCCAGAGGCGAGTCAACAGTCTTGCTCTTCATCCAGACACAAAGATAGCACTGGGATAACAAAAATCAAAGAAAAGGTCTTGCAGTTTTTCACCACTGGAAACGGAAAAGAGAAGCAGAAAATGTAGAGGATGAGGTTCGCATCTCAGAGGTGGCCGATGGCAGCTTTTCAACCCCTGCTGCAGGTTTTGAAACTGCTGCACACAGAGCAGGAGATGTTACTACTGCCGCTACACTGTTATATTCACACTGGCCTCGTTCTGACTGGGGATTTCAAACTGATTCTAAAGCAGCCACTGAATTTTTTAACCTTATTCTTTTGGTCCTTTGAAGTTCAATGCACAGAGCGAAGCACTGCCAGGCTGAGGGGCTCAGATCCATTGGGGTGACCTGGTCTAATAATAGTACACTCACTTGTGGCACTTTCAAGCACTATCAGGGGTAAAAGCCTCCACAAAATGGCATACTTCATCTTCATCTTCAGTGACACCCGTGGCAGATTGGATGTGACATTATGCTTACGTGTTGCAAAACAATACTTATTTAAATAACTGCGGAAAAAAAAAACATGTGCAGATAAACTGCCAGCAGTTTGGCAGGGCAGTAAAAATGTGCTCACAGCAAATAGCACACAGTCAAACTTCTCCACTCTGACTCGTCAGTGTCATCTCTAGTTATAAACAATGCCTGGCTCCAGAAGACAGCAGCCATCTGCGGAAAACAGAGCAGCTCTGGAGTCAACCTGACTTAGTGAGGATAAAGGGCAGCTTCACATCTCCACTCAAATAGAATAACAGCAACCCTCAGCTGTGTTTACACACTGCCGCCTTTTTTCTATTTTATGCAAATCTCTTGTGACTGAGTGGGATGTAAGCAGACCAGTCATTCACAGCAGCTTACCAAAACATTTGATAAAGAAGCTTATTAAGACTCTTTATTTAACACACAATAAAGGCACAGAAACATGAAGGTAAAGGAGTGTTGCCCTGAGCAGGGCTTTTGGATCTGAGATGGACCACCTTAAGCGCCTTAACCACCACCCTCCTTCATTCCACTCTCCCAGCATGCACCTCTACCAGCACTGCACTGTATTTCTTACCCTTAATCATTAAGTGACAGTCAGCTAAGCACACACTTCTAGCCCCATCCAGCTTTGCCTTTATGCAGCTGCAAACAGTGAATCAGGCATCTGCTGAGGGAGTTTTTCCTTTTTGTTAACCACCATTAAAGTGCATTCACTCACCACTGCTTACCTAAACATCTTATTGAGTGGTGCAAGCATAGAAACATATAAAGATAAATAAACTGATTGAACTTATGCATTAGTCCTCCACTGGAGCCAGCCAGGCCACTTACTGCCCTGAGAACAATCCACTATGAACAAGTGCAATAATGTGTAATTTAAAGAAATACACCAAAACTTGAACTAAAAAACCTCCCAGGTGGAGAGAAAAATGACCTGATAACATTTCTTGAAGCCAGTATGAAACGTGGTCAGGGTAAAACAATATCTGACCTTGAAACTAACAAGTGTCAAGGTCCCAGCTTCTTGTTTAAGGTTTGTGAAGTTCTGGTTCCTGTTTTGATTTTATTCTTATTCCTTCTTGTGCTTCCAGCATCCTCCGATTCTACTCTCTGTGTTGTTTATGTGTTTTCATCTTCCTGCACTTCCTGTGCACTCTGTCTTTATCTCCTCTCCTTTGTGATTGCTTTTCCTGCATTAATTGTATCCAACTGGGCCCTGTTCATGCCTGTCTCCCCTCCTGTTATCAGTCCTTTCTGTTATTATAGTTCTGTCTTCTACTTTGTCAAGATGTCTGTTTATTCTCCCTGTGTGTGATCTGGATTCCAGGGCCCTGTACTATGGAACAAATTCAACATACCCTAGGTATCTTTTCATTATCTGTGATAACCTTAACATCGGATATCAACTTGATAAGTCAACCCAGGGGTTTCCCTGTGTGTTCCCATTAAAGGGGTGGTATTAACAGCATCTAACCAATCACAGGCATTAATGAAAATACAGCAGCTAATTTTTCAAAGATACAATAACTATAATATTACAGAAATATGAACAAGTTAAACACACAGACTAAAAGCAACAAAGCAGCAACACTACAAACAAAGGAGTGTGCATTAAAAACGCTTTATAAAAGCTTGAGCTTGAAATGTTTTAGTCAGTAAGATAAGAGACAAGCCACCATATTAATAGTTCAGTGTATTTGAAACTAGCAAGAAAAGCCAGCAAAAATGCTGACTGTAAGTTGACAGACTTGTCAATATCACAGCTTTCCCATTCAGACAAAGGAGAGACTGGAAGATAATTTAAACAAGAATGTCATTAAATCAATGTTTAAAAGACAGTTTTAAACATTTATTCCTTCAGCTTTAACCTCAGTAATGTTTAATGATCTCAGAGTAGAGAAGAAACTTAAAAACAAACTCAAAACATAGCCTTGGACTAGGCTACATGTTAATTTGAAGTCCACAAGTTCAAAAAGGTGTCCTGCCTTGGGGTAATTACAACCCTTGTGAAACTTGTTTGCAGCCAACCGAAATAAAGGTACATATAAGAATCTATATATATTACTGTTGCTCACTGGGGAAACACAAAGACATTAGATGTTATTAGAAAATGTTATTAAAAAAATGCCATGGTAACTTATGCCGTGAACATAACCTGCTCTGGAGCAGTTACCATGGCGATCTACGCTGGTAAAAAGTGATCCAACTTCGTCATCCTGAAAACCCAGGGTTAACCCTGAAGTTACCTGGACAAGATGAAATCCTGCTTCGTAGTACAGGCATACTAGTACATTGCTTCCTTATTCCCTGTTTGTTTACCTGTTTGTGGAATTTTATTTTATTTTATTTTGTTGTTTTTTTTGCTACAGGCCAGTAAAAGCTCATTTTTTAAATTTACTTTGCCTGCCTCTTTGTCCTGCATGTGGATCCTCTCATCACCTCATTTCAAATGAGGTGAAAATCCATGAATGAAAATTCATGGAGCTGCACTAAAAGAAGGATGGTAAAAAGGAGACTGGGTTTCAAAGTTTTGATGATGCAGAACCAGTTTAGCAAGCTGGCGTATGATTTAGGGCAGCATGAATCAAGCAGTTTTAGTCTGTGCTTGTAATGTGTCTGATCAGAGGTTGGCGTATTTACACAGTGCAGATTTCTAGCAGCAGCAATATTTATCAGTGTTGGAAAGGTTTAATAAGCTGTTCTAACCAGAACAAAAGACATGGAATTGAAGAGAATTGCTCCTCTCATCCTGTTATCATGCTTCTCATAAACTGTTGATAAATGTAAAAATTGGTTGAACACTTTTTTCCCTTGTTGTGTTTGCAGGCCACAACATGTTTCTAGGGGCCTTCACTGGCCTCCAGGTCACACTTTGAGGACCCTATTTGTCTTTGATCACATTGCATATTCCAACCCTTTACAACTTAAAATGAATTCATCTATTTGTTAATAAAAGAAAAACACTTGCAGGCATAGTTTGATCAGACTTGATTGACAGTGACTTTGGGATTACGTGACATCTCTGTTCTTCTACCTGTAATCCATCCACTTCAAACCAGTGAGTGAAGGCTTAAATCTTTCCTGTGAAAGAAGTGAAGCTGGTCTAACTTTGGCAGAAAATGTCATGTCATAGCTTACAGTATGAAGTTGATTAAGAGAGTATGTAGGAACACCATAAATCTGGACTAAAGGTTTAGACAACCTTGACAAAAGACAAATACTTTAAAGCACTTGTGTCATGAAAATTATGAGATGGCATGCTTTAATTTCCTCTTTTTTCCCATTTTAAACGGTCATTTTTGTCAGGTGTTTGTACTTCAGCTGTCAGACTCAGCTACTGACTGCAGCTCGATTTAGACAATATGAAACGAATGCAGTAAGCACTGTACTTTTTTAACTGCCAGGATGGCAGACTGGGGGAGGAGGAGGAAGAGGTGGGGCGGGGTGTTGTAGACTGTGATGGCTAGAATCTGTGAGCGAGCGGGAGGTGATGTGAGCCATCTGAACCTTAGTCTACCATCCATCAGAGCCAGAGAGACACCAACAAGGGCAAGCAAACAGAGATAAACAAAGAAATGTATTGTGCGGCGACCCATTGCTCTCTCTACGGTCTGTCCTGACGCAGAGATGTGATTTCTCTCCATCCAGTGGCTGGGAAAGCATCTTCATCTCCAATCACACACATGCCGTCAAAGTAGAGTATGCTTTCCTGGATGAAAAGTCGTGGTGTTCTTCAGTGTGGCATAAGTGATTCTGCGGCTTGTCACAGCTTTCATCCCTGAAATAGACCTTTACAGGATTTGATGTATATTTGAATAACACACTGAAGCCCTATCTTCTTTGTTCTGTGTAAATTATATCCCCATTTTGCAATAGTACAAAGCAAATGCATTTTAGAATAGTATTCAATAAGATGAACTGTTTGATACTGGGACAACATAATCTTCCTACGAAAAAAGATTTATATTTTCATATTTTATAATATCAGATTCCAGATCAGGGACTGGAAAGGATCATGCATCCAAACCAAAGAACAGGTTTTTGCTAACATGTGCACCATTTACGTTTAATAATGTTAGCTAGATAGTGTGTAACTGACATTAATCAATGCAACCGCACAGAGATTTCATTCATTTGTAACTCTTATGCCTCTTCCTAGAGTGGCTGAGATTCAACATGAAAGTAACCCGCCTCCCCTAAGAAGCAGAGCAAATATAACCCCAACCAAAATCATGAAAAATACAACTTGTCTCTCTGCATAAAATCAAAAAGAAATGGCAGCTCACCGTACAAATTCCTGAAAGCTAACAAAATCCCTTTTCATACATGCACACCTTTTGTTAATGTGACAGCATCTGATCCTGTCAGTTTTGCGCCTGAATGTGCACCCTTGTTACTTTTCGCAGTGGAAAATCTCCCCAGGTCAGACCAAGCAACAATTATGTATCACTTTCAGCACAATGCAAGTCTGAATGCATGCAGTGACATTAACAGATGGGCATGCACAAGATTACAAATATGCGCGTCCCTTCTGCATCATTATTTGTTCAGCTTACTAAGCCAGCTTTATGAAAAATATACAGGTGGACACAGAAAACACAAATTACACAGGTACCATGATACAGCTATATCTTTCGCAATAGGAACAGTTGCTTTTCCAGGTGTAAGGAAAATTGTTGGAAAAAATAAAGATTAAATGAATGAAAAGCTACATTTATGAGAGGCATCTGAGTCAACAGGAGGCGGATTGGATGGTGGGTGTAAGAACACAATGATTCTCACACCAGAGGCTGGTGTTTGCAGCCATAGTTCTTTTTACGGTTTGGCTTAGACAATAACAATCAAGGTAATACTGAGGTCATTACAGTTTTGCAAGAAAACATAATTGTTAGTGATCACTGCTGAATCAGTATCTGTGTATTTACACGTATCATTATGTTGATAGTAAACAGAATCTGGCTGCAGTTATGTGTCTTTCCTTTCTCCTACACAAATATTCTTCATTGTAAAAAAGTACAGAGGACACTAGAACTATGAAACAGCTTAAGTAGAAATATGTTTCGGGAAAAGACAAAGTATGTTTTATATTTTAAATTTGGCAAAGTAGCCACTGTGTGCCTTTACGACAGCTTTGCACACTCTAGTCGAAAGTACACAGCTGGAAGTGTGCCGAGGTATTGTTGGCATGGAGCAAAAACACCCCGATGCTGTAATAAGACATAATAGTGGTGCTCAGCTGAGTAAAATGAAAAGCCAGTTGAAAATATTCAATAACTTTAGTTCTACATTTGAAGTTTCTTCAAGTGTAGTTGCAAAAAAAATAAAACTATGTGATGAAACCGCCCCAGGAAAGGAAGACCAAGAGTTTCAGAAGTTAATCAGAATTAGGGGCCTCAGAAATAATTAACACCAACTCAGCCTTCCTAGGGTTCAGCAGGCACATCTCAGCATTCGATGTAGGAAACAGTAAAGAGGTTTGTTTTATGCCTAAGGGTCCAAAAAAGGAAGAGCTCAGCAGGTGGGACCTCTGTGGACAGGGGTTGTTCTGCTGCATCAGATGCTTGAATGATTTGGGATTCACAGAGTTTGGAGGCTAAATCACTTTGTTGTAGGTGTTTGTTGTCTTCCTCAAGCCAGTTCTGAGCAGTTTTTGCAGGGTGTTGGATGCTACTTTAGTCTGTGTCACTGCCAACGATGTTTGGGTGGGTGGTAAATCCATGCATCCATCCATCTTCATCCGCTTTGTCCGGGGCCGGGTCGCGGGGGCAGCAGCCTAAGCAAAGCCATTCGATCCCTATACAACCGTTGCAAGAGCTTGGTTCGCATTGCCGGCAATAAGTCGGACTCGTTCCCGGTGGGTGGTAAATGTCAATGTAAAATCTTTGTTTCTCAGAAGAACATTGCAACACTGCAACTAGGTGCACAGTGTTGTTCACCTTAACTGTCACTGGTTTTAATGTGGTTCCGGTTCAGTCTCTATAATCATAGATCATATGAGGATCAAAAATAAGCATAAATTAGGTTTTCTTCCAGACCATATTTCTTAAGCTATAAAGTGCTTGTTTTTTTAAATGAGGTGAGCTTAATGTTGAAAAATGCAAATGTGCGAACATAAATTTATGAGAACCGATTTAAATGCCACAGAGTTAGTGTACTGTGATGCCTTTCCTCTAGTTGAAGCAATGCATTAAATCATCAGATTAAATGTTTCATATTTCACTTTTGGCTGTTCCTGCTTTGTATAAGTCCAGCTCGAGTGAGTCTGCATGTATCAGGAAAGAGTGAGAGATTGTCGGAATGGAACAGTTGGAGATGGCAGACGCTCCTCCTGCTTCCTCCTGTCCCAGTCTCCACTCTGCAGGAGGAAGCTTTAGTCCTCCACACCTTCGTCTCTCTTTCCTTCTCGCCCTCCCTCTTCCCATGCCTTCATCTGAAGCTGTGTTTTTGTCCCTTATTTGCAATACAAATATTGTCTCCTCTGATGTGACTTTGTTAACCCTGCACATGTCATGTCATTTGTCCTTTCATGTATATGTTGCCATTCATGCATCTGAACAACTGTCACTGTAAAATGGATACATATTTGATAAAATATTAGCATCTTTTCCACTTTCCATTTTTTTCTTCTGTGATTCCTTATTCATTTCTTCCCTCTTATCCCTCTCTGCCTCATCCCCTATACACATACACAGAGATCCGTTCAAACTGTGTCTGGCAGGCAGACCTCCGGCCCGCAGGGCGAGTCCTCCTCCCCTCTTCCGACTGTCTGGATCTGCCGCCTCCTTCGTATTGCCCAGATCCTTCCCCTTCTTCCTGGGAGCTGTCACTCCAAAACAGACTGTAGAGTAGTTTTGGTAGTGTGGGGGTGGCAGTAGAGGATGGATGGACGGATGACAAATGGGGTGTTGGGTTTGGAGGCGGGGTGAGGAAAAAGAGAGTGTGAATGGACAGCAGGAGGTTTAAGGTCACATCCTGCTGTTCGGTAAAGATGGCATCGTGTCAGGGAGGATGACCCCTTTCGCTGACTTCCTCCATCACATCATCCGCTCACAGCACATGTCCTCCTCCCCTTTTCCAGCCTGCAGGCCCTTTGATTGGCTGGTCGGGTTAGTGGTTCACTACCACCCACCAGCTGGATGAGCGTCATCTCACACCCAGGTCACTGGTAGCATATGGAAAGAAGGCTGGAACAAGTTCATGGGTTCGGTGCTGTATAATAGTGTATAACAAGAGGAGGAGACGGCAGTTGATCAAAAAGCTACAAATGTAGAACAACTGCCAAAATCAAATGAAACCCAATCAGATAAGTGGTTTACAGTTTAAATATTAATATGTGTATGTGCATATCTGAAGGTTTTCACACATACACCGACATGCACTATGTTCATTGATTTGTGTGGGTATTTTGTTGGCAGTGGCCTGTGAAGGGGCGAGTCCCCTTCTAAAGACCTTTCTGATGACGATCAATGGTCCCTGAGGAATTTCTGAGCCAATCTTATTTGGCAGCAGCAACCATCCCAAGTCCCTTGAGATTGGGGGGACAACAGCTGTTGCAGCAGGGCCAAACATCTGGCAGAGAAAGGTAGGAAAGTCAAAGCCTTGTCCCAAAGGTTGTTAGGAGAGTTGGTGGCACTGCGGATCATGTAAAATGGAGCTGTCATTGTTAACATAGACTGCAAACAGCAAGGCGCACTACTCCCCAGACGGAGGAGTCATCTGCATCTTTCCTTCAAAGTGCTGTTGAACGTTTCTGCAATGATGAAAGACACAGCAAATTTGATAGGAAGGCCTGAGGGACTATGTTGGACTGCATTGCATAGTGCATGCATAGTGGCAGCCGGTGTATAAGACCCATTTTTTAAACTGTCTGTCTGTCTGCTGCACTTGAGCTACAATACCGTTTCTCAGTTTCTTTCCCAAGAGTAATCAGGTAATCAGGAAGAACAGTTATGTACTATTCATATGTTTTAACTTCAGTAAGGCATCTATGCCTTTCAGATCCTTTCCGAGTCAATTAGGTCACGTGAGACTCATCACAGTTACAAGAAGAAAGGCGTGATTTGTTGTGAACAAAACCTGTGATGGCATGAAAGAGGACTTTTATGATACACTTGATCGTTGAGAGAAGCACAGTCTCTGATTGTGATTCAGTCCCTTGAGGAGTTTTGATTAGGATGCATGCTAATCCAGCTTGTCCTCACAATATCTGCCTGAATCTTTCCATTTCTACAAAATACTGCAATTTTTCCAAATCAAACATAAAGTGTGAGATAATAAGCAAACACACAAGCTGGTAGTTCAAATACAACTACATGTAGAACAGAGCTTTGAGAACACTTACACAGCGACAGAAATGCAATGAGTAAAATGCTGCAGGTCATGAATAGAACTAACTTAAAATAGAACAACATCATTTCTTCAGTAATAGCTGAAGTGGGAACTTCAGGAGTTCAAAAACAAACATAACATTAACTCATATTATGATTTGAGTGGTCTAATGCAAGCCTCTGAGCTTCACCTTAGGTAACTGGAGTCACTGAGCACTGAGCAGAACCTGTCCACCTTTTGTTTGTGATGCAGGTGCCTTTTGTAGCATTTATAATGGAATTATGACAGTTAACATTGCTTAATCTTTACATTGGACAGGGACTAAAAGGAGAGATCATATTTGGTTCTCTTCATTGACTCCCTGTTAAATTCAGAATCAAATTGAAGGTTCTGTTCATCTGGACATCGGATTTTCAGTGGGAAGAACATTTTGTCACTCATCAAAGTGACTTCTTTAGTGTGAAGAAGACTGCTGTCTTAGACTGTCTTAGATGCTGTCTCCATGACCCTGATCGAGATAAGCAGCAGAAAATGGATCGATGGATGGTTTAATTTAGTGAATACATGCCTCAATTTTTCTTTAGTTTTTAATTTACTTTCTATTAGTGTAACCAGTGGAGATTTGCCATTCACAAGCGTTTTGTCTATTGGCATGTTTTCTTAAAATGTAGGCCATTAAACTCGGGATATAAATGTTTAATTGGATTGTTACATCACAGAAAATCGAAAGCATTTCAGCAGCTAAAGCCAAATAAAAATCAAGCACAAATCAAATGATTTTTGAACTGGAGTGGAAAAGATTGAGATTTTTCTTTTTTTGCCCGCAAGCTATGTATCTCAGTTGACTTAATTTCAAGTGATGACAAGTTAACCAGTTCTAATTTAATATCTAAACTAACCATCTTTATTCACATTATTTGTAAAATTGCACGGCATGAAATTACAAAGTTACCTTAGAAACCAAGTTCCACATATTTGAGCTAACCATAATACAATACAGTTAGTTATAATAATACTAGATAATAGTCTTCTAAGATCTATAATTGTTTGCCTGGCATTACAGTTTTTAAATATTATGATAGTATTTTATAACCAAAAAAATGCTATAAATTCCCTCACTCTGGGCATCATCACGAAACTCCTTTGTGAGATCCTGAAGGGATTAATACGCGTTTCTCGGCTTCGCAGAACTTTAAATGCTCTGAGGTGAAGCAACACCTTTTGCAACACCTCTGCCAGGAAAAACAGCCTGGACCAACTCAAGACATCAACTTTACACTTTGATAAGGGTTTCAAATCCCCTTTGTGGTGATGTCAGTGTCTTTTAGCTTCCATCCTATCATGCTCTGTGCATTATTATACCTAGTCAATACTTCTCCAGTCATTTTTATTTCATTTAGTCTTGTCAGTACTTACTCCTTCTTACTCTGATGGAGAAGTTCCACAGGAGGTTGCTGAGCTTACATTCCTAACAGAATCCCTTTTCAAATTAAATTTAAATGACCCCCTCAGCTCATAAGCAGAGGCTCTCCTGACAACTTAATTCATAATTCAGTGCTGAGCCAGGGCCTTGAGGGCCATAATGACGGCCTAAATGGAGGAGAGATGCTACTAAATGGGCTGTTTGTTTGCACCTAAACCTCTTTACAGGCCACAAGTCCACAGCTCAGCAATGTGGTGAGGAGGAGACAGCGAGGTGGGGGGGGTTGAGTCAGTTTGCTGACCAGTCACTTCTATGTCTCGGGTCGCCTTTCACAGCTTGACCACACTGAGATTTGAGGTGGTTTAAGGAGCATCTTGACCACGCCAACAGGTAGAAGAATGAATTAATGTGAGGGAAAGCCTCAGTCTGTCGCACAGTATTCAACCTGTACCTGTGGAGTATGAGAGGAGGGTGAGAAACATCGGGAAGAGAAGGGCATTTTGTGAAGAAGGTTATGGAGGAAGCTCATAGTTGGGTACAAACAAATCAAGGCTTAGAAAAAAAACGAAACCCTTCTGAGTCAGAATTCTGTATCCTAATGAGGCCGTCCAACAGAAAAAAAACATATAATGCAATATATGCAATGCAATAGTGTAATATATATACATATATATGCACATATATACATAGACACACACACATATATGTATATATATATATATACATATATACATATACATATACAGACATTAATGAAAAAGCCAATTACATAAGCACCTTGTCAAATCTGAGGAAAAACTTGACCCTTAGCATCCACTCGTCTCAGAATAAATGCCTCCAGCTACCTTCAAGGCCACATAGGCGAGGTTGTTGCCCAAGGCCTGACTGAGGCACTGACATCCCGCGGCTGGGTCTCGACACATTAGTCTGCAGTGTAGTTGACAGTTCTACAAATACTGTGAAGAACACTTAACTATACAACTGAACCCAAGTTCAGTGCTTTAGGAAGTGGCCAAACTCCACAGCTGGTAATTTGTTTCCCGTTTTACTGTTTAATTGCCTGTTTACCAAATGTGGAGAAACAATAATCAAATCTATAACAAGGAAACAGTGCAGTCTTTAAAAACTAAGTACAGTTCAGTGGGCATATTAAATGCCATTTAAAGTGTAATCTCCAAATTATTTTCATTTTAATAATTTTGACTTAATGTTATTTTGTATTTTTACTGAACTCTCTTTTTCAAGGAACATGCAAAGATAAAAGGATGACAATAGTTTTTGTTTTAAAAAGGTTTGCCTTTTTCCTAGAAAGAGAAGACAGATCTGGCTGAAGCTCAGGAAGAACTTCACATGCTCCTTCTCACGCACGTGGCAGATCACCAACTAGGTGGGACACTCATCAAAAGGACAACATAAACACAACACAAGGCCACCTCAGTCAGTGTTGACAAGAGCCCTTGAATCTATGGCTGGAGTTCACTGTTCTCTGTCTGGTGAATCAGACCTAAGTGGTGTGTACTAACCTCAAGCCAGAGCAAATCTCTTTAAAACACAGACTCCTGTTGTGTACAACACAAGCACACACACACACACACACACAAAACAAACAAACAAAATAACAAAGACATCAGTCACAGCATATCTCGATGCTCTGACCCGCGAAAGCACAGCCCTCTTGGTGTTGCAACAAGGGGCGATCCACAATTTAAGACACAATACATCAGCTCAGATAACACAGAGGCCAGCAAAACAAGAGCAGTCACCGAAAATATGGAGGCTAAACAAGACATCCTCACCTCATAGGATTCAATCAGAATTGAACTGTTTCAACACTAAGCACACTGAACAGGAGATCAGTCACTGCACAGTCCCCTACACTTATTTTAAACCACTAACCGCAAGAAACAGCATCATATACAATGCATCAATTGGCAGAGTTTTTGATCAAATAAATGCTGAAGGATCTTTTTATCCAAATAGAAAACGTTTAAAAGCCTAACATAGAAACAGGTGAAAAATCAAATGAAAAATTTGAATAAATGCGGGGGAGAAACACAATTATTCTAAATGCTTTTACACAGGGGCACAGGTTTCAGGCTTTCAGATTCACACCATTACCTGTCTGAACATCCCCAAATTTCTGTACGGGGTCAACTACAAGCTAATATCTACTTTAAGCTTGAATATTTTTTTCAGAGTCATTGCATTTGTTCCCACGTTCCACAGAAGCCTTGAAAATCTCCAACAATCAAGCTGAGAATCATTATTGCTATTAAGTTTAGGTTTTAGTCTAGTGAAACTACACATACGTTTACATAGAGGCTAAATCGGAAAACCATTCCTAAATATCACGATCCCAGCAGGCCTTCTCCTTTCTACCTCCCTCCTTCTCTCACTTTCTGTCTGCTCTCAGGTGGATTTGGGCAGGGTTGGTGCCTCGCCCCACCTTTGGGTGGTACTTCCTTGCCTTTGATCCAGCCAACACACTGGTTTGCCACTAGCTCATTACTTCCCAGAAATAAAAGGCCAGCTGAAACCTCCACTCTTTGCCAAATTGTAGTTACCTTTATGGTGGAAATAAGGCTCTCAGCCTGTGCCTTCTGTTACCTGACCTTGATCTCAATGTCTTGTCTCCACTTATAGCTGTCTTGTAGCACATGCCTTGGTTTGTTTCAAGTTATCTGCAACTTGAAAGATTTCGTTTGTTGTTCACCTGTAAAGGAAAGACTGACCTGCAAATCAAAGCTAGCCATCTCTTGCCATTACTCACCTGCCTGCCAATTTTCCACTAACACTGCCTTCTGGAACCTTCTCTTACCTCCCCCACTTTCAAAATCATAAAGGAAACAAAAGTAAAGATTCAAGTCAAATATTTCACAAGCAATTTACCCGAGTTAAACCGACCTGTCTCCTTCCCTTTGAACCCTATCAAAATAAAAGCAATTTGAACTTGGTTTGGTCTTGCAGGTTCTGTTTTAGAGTCTATTTATTACTTACTTTCTTTTTGATTATTTGCCTTATTGCTGTCTCCTCTTCTGTTCTTTTAATTCCAAAACTAACAAAGGTTTCATTTTGATTTTTACATTAGAGAGCAAGTGCTAATGCTTATTTGTGGTAAACTAAATTCAGCCTGCACTATACCTCTAAATTCTGTGGGGTGCATGACTTGGGAGCTTCCATCCCAAATGATCAGTGGAGTGACACACTGTGCCCAGTGCAGTCATTACTGGCATATGCTAAGTTTGGCTGTCTGTTCCTACTTATATAATTTTTGCACTAGCTCGCTCAAGATCCCACTGCTAAATATGCAGGGGTATTTTCTGATAAGGATGATGTCTGTAAAAATGATTTTTGCTTGATGCAAAAAAAATTGATGCAAAAAAAATACATTTTGATATTAACTGAAAACTGCTGCTGTTCAACTCAGATCTTTGAAATGGATTCAGTAGTTTTTGGCTTAGTCTTTGGCTCTTTGGCTTATGCTAGCATTTAATCTCAGTGTCCAACTACCAAACAAATTTTAGCCATTCGATGCCTAGGAGTTTGGTGCTCTTAATCAATTCTTGTGAATGGCAATTGCCAAACAGTTAAATGTGCAGTTGAAAATGAGAGAGAATTAATACTTGAAGACAAGAAGCACTCACGCAAACTGTTCCATTTTAAAATATCTGTTGCATTGCAACAGTTATCTGTAATCTCCAGTTAAATGGCCACATATTTTGTACCTGTCTGTGCCTGAATGACTTTTGGTGCAACACATTGTGTTTACAACACTCAGATGGACCCTCAACACAGCTATGAACCAAGTTTCTCTAACAGCCTTTTTCTTTCTATAATTTAATCAGACAACACCATCTGCAGTACAGCTTGTGTTGAGTTGTTCTGTTTAATAGAGAATCCAATAAAACACAATGAAAAACATATTGTGCAAAGTACATTTTATATGGAGTTTTTGTGAAAAGTTTTTTTTTTGCACATTTGGAAAAATAGCTGATGTTGTAGTCTCAGCCTAATTCACTCTATACAATTACAGATTTTCAAAGGCTGCTGCAATAGAAACCTTAGTCAGCAATGCAGGCAATCGACATTTTTTATTTTTCTACTGAAGAAAAATATCAAGAGTGACAAGGTAGAGACTGCACTGGAACAGTTTATTGAGAGACGTATTGGCTCTCACAGGGACTGAAAATGAGTTCACAGATACTCAAATCTCGGTGTCACTTTATTCACTGCCCTGCTGTCTCCTACTGGTAATGAAAAAGTGTTGGTGACAAGCTCTAATCGCGTCTCAATTTCATTTTATGCTATTGCGTGAACATTTTGAATATGTAAAAATAAAAATCATCTTTACTTGTCAAATACATTATACCTGTACTGCATGACAAATATCCTTGTGTAGATTTGTTTCAGCTGAGCTTATTGATGCTGCCTACTCACACATTGGTGGTGATGATCATTAATCTCTGGTAGGCAATAAACAGTCAGTGTGGATGTAAATGCACTTGTTATAGGACACTTTGACTCATTTCAACTTCTGAGTTAAAATTGAGATTTATCTTTTGAGATATTCTTTCAGATTTCGATTACGTAGAGTATGTTCACTAGCACTCTTCCATATACTTGATGCACTGTCAACTATTTTTGTTGTTAACTGATTTTATCCTTTTCTGGTCTGTTTTTCTCTCGTGTGATCATCAGTTTGACAAGCTGAATATTTTAACAAGTACTAGAGAAATTGTCATGAAATTTGGGTGTGTTTGTAGTATAGATAGGATGAATCCTAAAAAAACAAAGCAAACTAATGACTTTGTTTTTTTGTTTAATCAGACTGGGCTTAGCTCTAAATATTCCAATTTGCATGTTAACACGGCAAGGGATCGCCACTGTAGATAGATCTCATGTTGGATTTGGCACAGATTTTATGCCAAAAACCATATCTAACACAAACTGTGCCAGTAAAATTTCTAAACTTTAAATCCACTTAACATGTCAGGCACACGTGCTCTTACACACAATAGTTGAATTATCAAGTTGTTAAAAACAGACAGTTGGCTAGGACCCCCTGGTGTCACATATTAATGCATGGTGTAGCCCAGAGATATTTAGGGGCTGAATTTTATTTCCAGTGTACATGTATAGATGAATGGCTCTGTTTACTTATTCTCTGTATATCCATATTAGTGGAGATAAAGGTTATTTGCAAAAGTGCTTATTTATTTTGGAGGGAGAGGTCAAGCGAGGGAGGAAGGAGAAAGCTGAGGCACAAGGGAAAGGACGAAGATGGAAGAGCATGTGGTTGGATGTGGCTAGCATTAACCAGGACATTGGTAAGGGACTGCTTGGATAAGACATCCAGTGTGGGTTAGTGCAGCTCAGACTAGTCATTACATCTCTGCCTAGAAAACCAGTTACCGGCTAGCTAACTAAGCAATCAGAGTTAGTTCCGGCTGCGAACTTCACGGATTTTAGCAAGGACTGCATAGGACTGGCGAGGCTGGAGACTCGGCCAGTTAGATTGCAGCTCCGTTGGAGTATACTTGCTGCTCTTGACAGTTCGATGGGGCAGAGAAGGACTCCTCTTGCACTTGACCAGGCTTCTCCATAGAAGAGAGGTGCCTTTTTTTTTTTTTAGCAATCACAAACAGCAATCCAGGCCTGTGTGTGAGTGTGTGTGAGTGGGGCACATTAAGGTAAAGTAGTGAATAAATTCAAAAGTTACTTTGGGACATTAAGTTACTTTTTTTTATTCTACTGAGTTTTCAACACTGCAAGTGACTGTGTAAATAAATTATTTAATTTTGTTTCTCATACGTGAACAAGTTTACTTCAACTTGAATGTCTTGCTGCATTTTAATGTTCCTTATTTCAAGATAGGTATATAGTAAGTAGTTATTTGTGTGACTAGAGTTGACTGAATTTATAAGTAAAGTGTGGAACTGTAGAGAAATTTTATTAGAATATTTCAACATAGACAAAAACAAACACCTTCAAACACACAGTTAACGTTGTCTTCTTCTTCTTTTGACTTCTCCCTTTAGATGTCAACACAGTGGAACTTCTACCTCCATCTCACCTAATCCTTAGCATCCTCTTCTCTCACATCAATCCTCTACATGTCCTACACCATTACATCCATGAACATTCAGTTCCTCTTTTCCTCCTGCCTGGGAGATTCATATTCAACATTGTTTGTCCAGTATATCCACTCTCCTTCCTCTGCACGTCTAAACAAGCCTTGTATGACTCATCCTGAGTGGTTTAATCTTGTGCATCCTGTTCACTTCCATGAAAAATCTTAGCATCTTCATCTTCGCTACCTCCAGCCCTGCCTCCTGTTTGTTAGTGCCACCATCTCTAAATTGTACATCTTGTAAACCATCCCGTTGACTCTTGCAGCTATTGTTGAACAGCCAACGTATTTATTACTGTATGTGAACACGACCACTCTCAATGCCTGAAATATAAATGGAGGCATAAGGTTGAGTTTCAATGCCAGCCCATTTCATTTCTTACATATATATTCACATTATTATCTTCTCAAGAAACCTTTCCGGTGGAAATGACAGTTTTTTGAATGGTGACGAAATGCCAAGGTTGATTTTTCAGAGTCGCCAAACTCAATTTTACTGATATCTACTGCAGATCTGTGCTTTGCATGAGAAAGATATCCATACTATGTGGTTATGGGGTAATACTCCAGTAAAAAATCATGGAATAATTTGGAGAGACAAAACCTGCGTGCCCATATCCAAGAAAAGGCACATCACTGACATGCAGCGGTCTTCACTCTAGCTCGTATCTGCCACCTGGACCTTCATTTATTTTGGATATATTCATAGAAAAAAGGACCATTGCTTAGGAGAAGCCTTGCCATCCCCTTTCTTTGACAAGAGTTCATCATTATCAGTGTATTTTTTTTTTATAAAGTTCTTCTCCAGAAATCTTTATTGATTTTTGAAGATCCCATCCCTAGTTAGCCTGAGGACTGTAAAATGCAGTACTTAAAAAACACATTGGCTCAGGTTTCATGTGATAATTCAGACTGCTTTCACTTTAATTTAAAAAGACTTAATACAAAAAAAGCTCCTCGGGTTGGTTGTTTTAAAGGAGACCAACTGGTTGTGGACCCAACAGCAGAGAATAGCAGATAGCCCAAATCACATGTGCAGAGAGCTGCTGCTACCTAAGGGGGGCAGTTGCTTTTAAAGAGGCCGGGCCACCCATGTCCTGCTGTGCCATTACCTGCTTTAACAGCAGTGATTTGTCGGTGACTCTCACAGGCACACCGTGATGTCGGTTTGGGAGTGAGCTCTATTAAAAAGTCATTAAAGCTGAGAGAAAGCATGGTGGGCTCAACCCTCTTGGCGAAAGGCGCCTCTGGAAATTACTCCATCCATCATAATTACACCAACTGGACACTGCTTCACAGAGGCCAAGGGACACAGATCCCTCCATGACCTCACTGAACCAGAGTGTTAGGTTATAGGGGGGAGGAAAAGAAGGAACAAATGTATAAAAAGAGAGAAGGTGTGAAGAATGAAAACTCAAAAAGATGGAGGGAAGCAGGCCTGTAGGGAAGTATAGAGGAAGTGAAAGAAGCAGAAGGAAATGAGGAGGGTTTCATGAAATGGAAAAATAAAGATGTGACCCTGTTTTAGTGCAGCTTAACTGTGAAGAAAGGCTGCTGTCAAAAATAGATAATAAAAAAAGGAACAATATTTCCTTAGTGTCTGACTGTGGGTTCTGTTTCGGTGAATCAGTGAATGTACAGGGAGTGGCGAGTGATTTTGGTAATTTTGAGGCCAGAGGCAAACAGTATAGCCGGAAATTGGTTTGGATTTAGAGAAACACATTATCTGTGGGTCTGGCATCAGTCATGACCAATCAGATAAGTACTTTTCTTCCTTTGATACTTAGAAAATTGTATGATGTAATCATCCAGAGCATCACAAATGCTTCTCTTGAAAGGAAGCTAACATCCTTGTGTGCAGAATTGCCACAAGTGAATATACTGTTGGGTACCTTAAATAAACTACTTACGGCTGTTGATTGTATTTGTTTTTGTGGCCATAGGGGAACAGTTGCCCAGCACAGGAAATGATATTAGGAGAAAAAAAAACAATCAAAAGGTTGGCAACAAATCACAGTGTTAGCCCACACTATTGACTGCTGACTGCACATTGTTTAGAGGAAATAAAAGAAGCTGTGATGACCTGTCAGTCCTTTATGAAGCTAACAGAGATAAATCCATGCATATTTAAATTTCACTGTCCACCATGGAGCTGGTATTTGAGTAGATCAAATTTGAAGTCCAATCACTTATTGAATCCAATTAATTCAGAATTTGCAAGCAACTAAAGAGCCAATAACTCAAACTCGATGAAGTGTAATCAGCTGTTATTGGTTTAGATGGCACTACAGTTCTGCTACAGTGCTCAACAAATTAATGTACTTTGCTATAACTGCAACCCAAATTCAGGTAGTCAGCGCCAGTGTTTGTCCAGTATTTGCTTCTGATTCACATGTATGAGGTTGATGTCTTAAAACATTGAAATAACCATAACAGTTAACGGAGTCCCAGAAATTGCCCAGACACAGGTCTGAAATACTATCTGCCATACCAGCAGACAATAGCTAATAGGTTCCCTGACTGATTGCCAACCAGCTAATAAATATAAATAATATAAAAGATACTTTTGGCTGCTACCTTGTCACAAGGGGTCCCCACAGTGGGTAGTATAGGTAGCCATGGGAGTTTTACATCAGTTGCCCTTCCTGACTAAATAAGATCCCTTTTTAATAGGTAGCAAGTAAAAGGGACACAATGAAGGAAGATCATCTTGGGTGGACTCACAGTGCTGGGTCTGCCATGACAAACTGTGGTTTTTAAAAATTTCCGACTGTTTGGCAGCTGAGAAAGGGATACAAAAATCCAACAATGAAAATAGTCATCACACTCCGAGCCCTGGTGTGTACAGCAAAAGAGACTCAAAGGAAAATAAGACAAATGGGAAAAGCACACAAAGATAAAGATGCTTAAACCAACCCAGTCCGTGCATACAGTTGAAGACAGCCCACTAGCAATCAAGTTTACACTCACTATCAGGATTTATGTATTTGTTTTACATGGTAATATAGTCACAACCAGATATTGTCAAAACTTTGAGGGGGCCAGGGAAACCTTTTCAACGGCCCCCTCATACACTTCCTGGTGGTGTGCTGAGTGGCAGCTTCTGTTGAACCAATAAAGATGATTTTCCTTGCTCCCTGTGTTGTAGGCAAAGTTGCTTTTGTTTTTCAAGTCTTGTTTGTTCAAGTCAAATCTTGAAGTCTTCTCCTCTCCTTTTCTTTGCATTACACTCTTGGCACCAGAGAATCTTCCCAAACTGATCTACAGCTTGCAGTTTTACAGCCCAGAGTGAAGTAATCTTAGAGGAGCTACAGAGATTTCAGTGTTGCAGACCTGGAGCAAAGAGCAGGGTGAAAAGAAGAAAGTGTTCACTGTGTATTCCAGTCATCATCATGGGGAATGTGAGGTCCTTGGACAATAAGGCTGTGTCCCAATTAAGAGACTGCACGCTTGAAGTACGGGCACTACGCGTACTACGTACAGTGCGTACTATAAGTACGAGAAGTGCGGAAGTGAGAGGCTTGTGAAATGGGACGGTATACGCTTCGTCGCGCTGTTCAGGTTGCCTAGCAACCATGATACTAACTGCGAGACACATTACATACAGCTTTGTTTGACAGAAATGAAGGAGAAAAATGTTTTGTTGGTCATTCATTTTTTTCATGACATCACTTTGATTAGTTGAGTATCTGAGGCTGAGACCACAGGACTGTAAAACATGATTGTTGGGCTTCATTTCTGTGCTGAACAGTCATTTAAGATTAGTTAGTAAATAACAATTAGTTAATGTTGTTCATGAGACTAAAGTCATCTCACTGTGGTAATGTAAATATAATATGGCCAATATTATAGTATTGTCAGATTATTATGATATATATATATATATAATATATATATATATATATATATATATATATATATATATATATATATATATATATATATATATATATCACTGACTTTCAGCTTGTTGTGTTTGTGGATATATGACTGACTTTAATTATTAAACATTCGCACATAAATAAGTGACGTCATATTCAGTACTTTTGACAGTTCACTCTTCGGCCGCTCCATCTTATTAGGGAAATTCCACATACATAAATGTAAATTTCAAAACTCAACCCCATCATTTAATTTGTTTTTGATTGAAATTGAATATTACTTAAACTCTCTTAAATTAACTTCCAATAAAAAAGGTTTATCATTGATTGAAATTCATTCAGAAATGTTTAACGAATGAGCTGTCACAACTTTCAAGTACAAAGTTGTTATGAAGTCTGTCACATTCCCCCCTTTTTTCTTTTTTATCCTTTATTTATTTATCCTTCTTATTTCATTGTACTGTATATTGTTACTCTTATTTGCCTTGTATGTCTACTGTACAAACTGAACTGGAATGACTGACTGTTCGCTTTATGGTTTCAATAAAGTTTGGAGAAAAAAAAAAACCAACCTCTTCAGCCGCTCCCGTCTGCCACATTTTGCGGCAAAATTATCCACACCCACCGCCGCACTATGAATTGTGGGATATATGGGACCACGAAGCGTGCACCGGACCACGCTTGATATTTGGGGAAATCGACGGCGCATTTGGAGTATGCATTTGAAGCACACTTCGAATTGGGACAGTCGTCGTCGCGTGGCGGTGACGTAACCGCACTTAAAATGCGTACTCCAAGCGTGCAATCTCTTGATTGGGACACAGCCTAAGATGGGTGGAAGACTTTGTGAAATTTTGGTTTCAGCTCTGCTGCACAAGGATATCTTTCTTGCTTGATATCATAAAACCTGCATTTATTTGTTATATTTTACTTTTTATTGTGTTACATTAAGACTTTGATATATTGAACTTTTCACGTTTTTCTGTTTGACACAAGGACACTCGCTGGACACAAGGACTCTTGACGCAATGATCCGGCAGTGACTGAGGGATTTCTTAAGCCATAGCAGCAGGTGATTGCGGTATGAATCACAGGTGAGTTAATCAGTTAACAGCTCCCAGGTATGTCTCATCAGAAGGGCAGCGCAACAAAAAGAAGGCCCAACTTTGGAACACACACACATATGCATATAGACAGAGTAGAGGGAGAAAGAGAGAGCACATGATAGAGAGAGAGGGAAAGGCAGACCAACACAGAGATACCAGGTGACAATGACACAAATGTGTGACTGTGCTGCTTAGCTGAGGAAACTCATGCCATGAAGCTCCTTGTGCACAGCTTTTATGCTGGTGTTAATGCTAAAGAATGTCTGAAGCTCTGTATTTGCTTAGTCTGCATTGCATTGGCAGTTTTATGCACTATCCACCTTAGCACTTGGCATTCCCATTCTGTACTTGGCAACCCCACTATCCAACTTTACATGGTTTGCATGTACTTTGCATTAATACCACTTATAGCTCATTGTGGAATATCTAGGAGGGAAGAAATTTCCCAAACTGACTTGTTGCATTGTGTTACAATAGCACCTGTAAATTCAGTGAGCTCTTTAGAACAACCCATTCTTTCACAAATGGAAAACCAGACTGCATAGGTATAAATGTGTGGCATTGAGCCTGAAAACACCTGAATTCAAAGATTAAAAGGTGCGACACAATACTTTTGTGTATTTGCTGTATTTTGGTCAGTAACATTTGTTTGTTTCTATTATTATGTTTGGGGATAGTGAATATATTGCACAAAGGATGTTAAACAGGGTGCTGCCAGGCAGGAGGAACGAAGAATGACCACAGAGGAGATTCATTTAGGAGGTCATGCAGAGGGTTTGTGTGACGGAGGAGGGAAATGCTAGAGATAGGGTGGGATGGTGACTATGAGAAACTGAAAGAAGAACAAGAAGATTGTGTTTGTTGTTAGTCTTTAGCTAGTTATTTGTCTTTTTGTTACCTTCTATTTTACATTAAAAGTTAGTTTTGGCTCATGTCTTACTTCCTGTATTTTCCACCCACATCAGTTTTACCTGTGTGTTATTGTTTCCACCTGTGTTTCCTTTCCATGTGCGCTAGCCCCAACAGGGTTTATCTGTTTTGATTCTGTTTGAGCTTATTTTGTCTCGTGTGCCCTTACTTGCCTCCTAGACTTTTTGTTTTTGTTTTTTTTATTTGCATTGGTCAAAAAATGGCTTACTATTTGGCTCTCAGCGAAGGCGGTCGCACTTTTCTCCTCTCCCTTATCTTCCCTGCTTAGCTCCTCATGTCCTTGTCTTGTCTCGTGTGTTTTTTTGTATTACTTTCCCTGGAACACTCTCTCACAGTCTGTTTCTAAAACCTAAAGAGAATTATGGATTTGATCAACTGGTCTCTGAATGCTATTGACACCCTTTTCTCAACGAGAAGTCTGGGCTCGGGAGAGCCCGAGTGCCCTGGAGGGACTTTCCCTGCCGGATACACGATGGACGGGTGGCAGAAATGGAGGGTCGTGTGCCTGGCGGGACTGTCGATCGAGGACGCTGAAGATATCTACCTATTCGGAACCATGATAACAGGGTTCTTGCTGATCGGAGCTGGCTTGGCCCTGGCTTATCGGAGAATTAAGAAAGCGGAACCGGCTGTTCAAACCCCCCCAAGGCTGCCCGCTGGGATTGAAACGATGGGACGAGGCGCGGCTTCTCAGAAAGGGCTCACTGAATGCAGCATGGTTAAGAGCTTGGAGGCGCTAACGGCTGCAGTGAAGGCTCAGAATAACACCTCTGAGCGTATATTGGATTACATCAGGGAAGAATCCACTCGGAACAACACCTCTGGGCGGAAGCTGGATTACATCGCGGATCAGTTGGCTGCGGTCGTGAGGTCTCAGAATCTGCTCTGTGAGCAAAAGACTGAAAAGACCACAGAATTGAAGGTAAATAACATCATGGAGAAACTCGCAGCTATCCAACGGGAGATTGAGAGACCAGTGTCGGTGTCGGAGTGTTAAAACAGCTTGAAATTCTCATGGGTTGTTTGTAAAAGAAAAATCACCATTATAATAATGCGGCTACCCCTTCGGCGCCAGCTGTGGGCTCAAGGCCGGAGCCGAACAAAAACACCCTTATAACGACTGTGTTGAGTCTGTTCCTTCCCATTCCATGCAAGGCCACCTGGGTTGGCTGGAAGACTGTTTACTTAGCCTGGCAGGGTGAAGGACACTGTCTCAGCTGAACTATGGACACGCACACACATACATTTACACTGATAAGCACACACTCATCCCCGTCCCTTTCCAAACGCCTTCGATGCTTGTTTCCTGCGGAGGAACACGGCGGGTCTGTGTGCCGCACTGGAATGGTAGCGCTGTGCAGGGCGGCTGCTGTGTTCGCTTCGGATTACTCCTCACCCCCCACCCAATCCTGTGGTTTGTCATGTCCTTCACAATGTTGTGCTGTGGACATTTATGTGCTTTTTGTGCAGAGGAGTTTTTTTGTTTCCTGTTCTCATGCTGTCCTACCATGGAAGCACAGCATGAGTAGAGGTCTCTTTTTTTCCTCTTGTACTTTCCCATTGTAGTGTACATTTCAGTGTTTTTCTCTAATGCTACCAATCTCCGACTTGTATCCCCATGTAATGTCTGTGTTGTGTGTGTAAGGTCGGGGGGGTCCCATTTCACTGCAGGGCAACCTGCATGTGGCGAATAAAGCTTTGATTGATTGATTGATTGATTGAAAATGTTTACCATAAAGCTGTCATAATAATATCAGAGTTTTTATTGACCTAGAGATAATAAAGGAGGGAGTAACGGGGACCGTATGTATGATGTATTAGTATAAATGGTCTGCAACTGGATATATGGACTTTTTAACAACACATTACAAATGTATGATTTATAGCAAATTATTTTGTGGATCCCTCGCCTACAGGTCGTTTCATAAAACTGCAGTATAACTAATTGAGTTTTGCCTGAACTATTCAGTGGCAACATATAGTAAATGACAACAAGTTTAAACCAATGATGAAAACAACAGGAAGAGCAGATACTGTCTTTCTATTAATAGTGACAGGCAGTGTTTGATTTCTAATGAGACACTTGAAAACTGTCCCATTCAGATCATGTATTTACTGCCTTTTGGTAGTTTATACCATTTTTTTTTATTGTTTAAAAACCATAACATAATGTAAAACTGTTACTTACATGTGTGCTTTCTATCTGATCTTTATCGTCTTCTTCAGTAATCTCAGAACATACATGATGTGTTGCAGTGTGCAGTTTTCTGTCTGAATTCGGCTACCTGTGTGTCTGGGCTGAGCCAAGTCCTCACTCTCTCTGCGTACTGGAGCCTGAGCCTGGCAGCACTGCCAGAAGACTGGAGGAAACATCAGCTTAGAGACACAGAACACAGGCAGCAAGAGGGACTAGGGTTATTAATGATGACCGCTGGAGCTTGGTAGAATGACAAAACAAGGGAACAAATAGCGTGTGAAATGCACACCTGTCTGCTGTACTGACATGAGCCTCAGAGGTAGAGGTGAGGGAGAAGGTGAATACTATTAAGATGGACGAGAAGGTGTGCTGCACTCTAGAGGAGGAGGACAAGGAGTTGCAAAGGCCAAAGGAAGACTAGGTGGTGAAGGATGCATCACAGAAGGTGCTTTAAAGCAGGAGGTGCAAAATGGAGGAGAGCAGAATGCCGTGGAAACAAAGGAAAATCAGTTCAAAAGAAGGTGTAAGTGTCTGCAGAGAAAGAGGATGGTGTGTACAATACTAGAGAGAAAAAGGGAGAGGGAGGTACAGAATACAGAAGAAAGGAGGAGATGTATAATAGTGTTGCAGAGCAGGAGTAGGTGGAGGAAGAGTGCTGCAGAGGAAGCTCATTCAGCTGTATTTGAGTCTGGAATAGAGTCACGTCTGACAGAAAAAATAGGGGAGAGGAAGAGACAGGAAAAGGAAAAAGAGAGAGAGTGCGATGCTAACCCATATTTCTATCACGATGTGGTGTCAGTGGTCAGTGTGTGAGGTTTCCTGTTGCTAAGTTACTGTATTGCAACAGCAGCACCAGTGTCTGTGTTTGTATGTGTCATCCTCCCAGTGGTGGGTGTCTGCACGACTCTCCCACTGCTGCCGCCAGGTCTGCCGCTTTGAAACTTTACAGCTGTTAACAAGAATCAGTCTGCTGGCAGACAATTTTCACCCCCAGCAGTTCGTACGTATAGGCGCCCAACCACCTTGCTACGTATTCTGCTCTATACTGCCGATACTGCGGAGGGAATAGCAGTGCCCAGCTGGCACTGAGGAGCCAACATGCGCTCCCTGGACGAGGCGTGTGCACTGGCCCAGGTGCCCTGTCATAACCCCGACCATCAATCAACACAGGCTGACAGTCCCGGCTATGGCTCCCACCCTAAGGAAACGTGAATCGCCTTTTTCCCCCTTCAGGATGATGAATGAGGATGGAGCACTGGGCCCTAAAGGCTAGGACTCTATGGAGTGTGAAGCAGCATGGAGATAGAAGTGAGCAGAAGAAGGAACCCAGGGAGAAGTTACTAAAGAACAAATTGAATCTTATTGTAAGCCTTGAAAATCAGATTTGTCAAAATAATTGAAAAATGCCTCAGAGTGTGATATTAGCAGCAGTGCTACAATGAAAAAAAAAATCCACTATGTCAGGTTTATTTCACTTGTTTGAGGGAGAAAAAAAAACTCAAATGAGAGGAGACAGTAGGAGATGGAAAGTTTACATAACAAGGCTGTCTCTAACTAGGATGAGAAAAAAGAGGATAAAGGTGTAGCACAGTAGTAACCAGTGTAGAAGTCCACCACCAGCTGTGACACAGCACTTTGGTGCCTTTAATATGAATGGTTGAAGGCCGTTCCAAGTTTGACTTTTAATATCAGAGAGCGAGAGAGAGAAAATATACTGTGCTCAAGAGAACAAAACAACCAACTAAATTCAGAAATGTGAAAAGAATACTTAATAAATACACACAACATAAAGAGTACATCCCTAATACTTCCTCTGGGAGTTCCTGTGCCACTGAAATAGCTTTGAACCAGACATAGAACCTCTGGGTGTGGTGTCTGGCACCAGTATGTTGACAGTAGATCCTTTGGGTCCTGTTGGATGGAAGAAGGTTGGGGCCTCTGTGGATCACTGTATCTCACAAACGCTCAGCTGCACTAGGATCAGGGGAGACTGGAGACTGGGTAAAATCCTCAGTAAATGAGCTGTTTCTGAGCAAGTTTGAAGGTGTGACAACACTGTTACCATCAAGAGGGAGTGGGAGATTGACTGATTAGGTACGGTGATACGTGGCAAGAGCTAAATAAAAGCCAGTTCCCATGGTTTTTTAGGACAACATTGCATTATGTTGGCTGATCATAGAATAATGCAGTGTATACCATACAGGGAGTGCAGAATTATTAGGCAAGTCGTATTTTTGAGGAATAATTTTATTATTGAACAACAACCATGTTCTCAATGAACCCAAAAAAACTCATTAATATCAAAGCTGAATGTTTTTGGAAGTAGTTTTTAGTTTTAGCTATTTTAGGGGGATATCTGTGTGTGCAGGTGACTATTACTGTGCATAATTATTAGGCAACTTAACAAAAAACAAATATATACCCATTTCAATTATTTATTTTTACCAGTGAAACCAATATAACATCTCCACATTCACAAATATACATTTCTGACATTCAAAAACAAAACAAAAACAAATCAGCGACCAATATAGCCACCTTTCTTTGCAAGGACACTCAAAAGCCTGCCATCCATGGATTCTGTCAGTGTTTTGATCTGTTCACCATCAACATTGCGTGCAGCAGCAACCACAGCCTCCCAGACACTGTTCAGAGAGGTGTACTGTTTTCCCTCCTTGTAAATCTCACATTTGATGATGGACCACAGGTTCTCAATGGGGTTCAGATCAGGTGAACAAGGGGCCATGTCATTAGTTTTTCTTCTTTTATACCCTTTCTTGCCAGCCACGCTGTGGAGTACTTGGACGCGTGTGATGGAGCATTGTCCTGCATGAAAATCATGTTTTTCTTGAAGGATGCAGACTTCTTCCTGTACCACTGCTTGAAGAAGGTGTCTTCCAGAAACTGGCAGTAGGACTGGGAGTTGAGCTTGACTCCATCCTCAACCCGAAAAGGCCCCACAAGCTCATCTTTGATGATACCAGCCCAAACCAGTACTCCACCTCCACCTTGCTGGCGTCTGAGTCGGACTGGAGCTCTCTGCCCTTTACCAATCCAGCCACGGGCCCATCCATCTGGCCCATCAAGACTCACTCTCATTTCATCAGTCCATAAAACCTTAGAAAAACCAGTCTTGAGATATTTCTTGGCCCAGTCTTGACGTTTCAGCTTGTGTGTCTTGTTCAGTGGTGGTCGTCTTTCAGCCTTTCTTACCTTGGCCATGTCTCTGAGTATTGCACACCTTGTGCTTTTGGGCACTCCAGTGATGTTGCAGCTCTGAAATATGGCCAAACTGGTGGCAAGTGGCATCTTGGCAGCTGCACGCTTGACTTTTCTCAGTTCATGGGCAGTTATTTTGCGCCTTGGTTTTTCCACACGCTTCTTGCGACCCTGTTGACTATTTTGAATGAAACGCTTGATTGTTCGATGATCACGCTTCAGAAGCTTTGCAATTTTGAGACTGCTGCATCCCTCTGCAAGATATCTCACTATTTTTGACTTTTCTGAGCCTGTCAAGTCCTTCTTTTGACCCATTTTGCCAAAGGAAAGGACGTTGCCTAATAATTATGCACACCTGATATAGGGTGTTGATGTCATTAGACCACACCCCTTCTCATTACAGAGATGCACATCACCTAATATGCTTAATTGGTAGTAGGCTTTCAAGCCTATACAGCTTGGAGTAGGACAACATGCATGAAGAGGATGATGTGGACAAAATACTCATTTGCCTAATAATTCTGCACTCCCTGTAGATACAGTATGCCAACAGCAGAAAATAGTCCATCATTGATGGTTCAAATTGAAGAGGCCAACAATATTACTGTCATAACTGTGGACTTGTATAACCAGACCTGTGGCTTGTGAGCTGATTTTTAACCAGGGTGTGTGCAGAAATGGCCCAACATCCTTTAAGTTGCCCCAGGTCTGTCATGTAAGCTTTCTGTATTTTTTTACATAAGTTAGCAAAATTATTTGCCTTTTAAATTGTGTTTATTCCCAGGCTTTGCTAACTATAATATTAACATCAACTTCCTAATTGATTTAGTCTTTAAAACACAAATTCAGCTTTATAGTTTACTGCTTTGGTTCTTTCTAATAATCAATCTCCTAGTTAAGGAAACCCACAGCGGCTCAGTTCTTAGCACTGTTGCTTGGAAGTTCCTCTGGGATTTCCATTCTCTCTTGCCACAAAAAACTCTAGTCTCATAACAATTGTAACACTGAAATTTAATTTTGTGCTTAACGACAGTCTTATCTTAATAAACCCATCCAGACAGCTCTAATGGATCCGAGAATTTATCCAGGCTGCATTACTACAAACAGTTCCACCATTTCAAACTGAAACCTGTGAGTAAAAGCTGAACACGCCTCATTTATTGGGAGGAATATGAGCTCTGCGACTTGGATCAGAAGATGTTTACTATAGCAAGGGCAGGACAACCAGTCTGGCAAAAGTGGATGAGGTCATTTATTGCTTGTCTCTGGTCAGTGCAAGTGACTCAATACTATTTCAGCAACAAGGAGCAAATCACACCAGAATCTCAGGCTGAACTGTTGCATTGTGGGGCGTTGTCCAATATTGTGCTGACCCCTTCCTCTCTGTATGTTTGTTCCTTCCTTTGTTTTCCTGTTTGTGTGTAGGAGGTAGGCAAAGCCAGTCCTAAAAGGTAATAGCTTTATTTTCTATACTCTGCAGGAGCACATTCATTTTGGTTTAGTTTTAGTTTTTCCTGGAGACAAGACAACTTACATGCATAGGTGTTTTAGAGAACACAGGGAGCCCCAAATGTCCTCACAAAGCCGGGTCAGCATCTTGAATGGCAACTCCAACACTCTAGGTGTGCGCAAGGTAAAAGGAAGAACAGATAGTAAAGCCATTTGTAGAACCTAGTTATAATTAAATGGTGACATTTACCACCTTCTCTTTTATTACATCTGGGGTCTTTCCTAATATTTAGTGCCATTTGAGTTCCATACTTTCCATGTCCAGTAGTAAAATAACTGTAAAACTAGGAAAAATGTTACCTTATCATAAAAAAAAACTTTATTTCATTTCAAAATTGTGTGTGTTTGCATTTTTTACTGTGTCCTCTCAGTTACAAAAGTCATGTGGTACTGCTGCAGGAAATGTCACTTCATGAACTGAATGATATTAAAAACCTCTCAAAATATACATCTATTTTCTAAAATAGCTATTCTTTTGATTTCATAGTTTCAATTTTCTTTAATTTTTACAAGATTATAATTTTCTTAATCAGGTACAGGTGGGAATCACCAGATACCTGATGATATGATATTATCACAATATTTCACCCAAAGTACAACACTATTGCAATTTTTATAAGGTTTTGCGAAATTCTGACTATTGCAATAACACATTGCAAATTTTCTCCATTTTCATCTTCAAATTGTGTCTTCAAAGTTAGACTTTGTCAATGTCAGTTATATCCAATAAGATAAAATGTTCTCACTTCAATTGTTTTTGCTGCCAAATGAGATTGTGAAACATACCAACACCATCACTAAAGGCTGCCATAAATGTCATCATAAGATGAAGTCAGTCTGATATTAGTCAGCAGTTGAATGGAGGAAAGTTGGCAATTACATGGGATCTGTTTCTGATAATGCAGCAAATAACTGTGATAAATCCTCAAATCACATATGTATTAAGCCATGTTTTGAGGAAATTGCTGCCCTATTTAACCCTTTAATGCCCTTTGCATTATATTTGATACATGAGTTTCTGAGACCTCTATCTCATCAACATGATCAATACTTGCTATCATTTCAAAATGTTATGGACAAAACTCTTTTGTCTAAAATTAACATCGTTGTTAACAAAAAGTTGCCAAAAACACCTAATGTATCAAATGTGATACAAAAACTATATAATAAATATATGATAAAAAATATATCATACACAACATGATATAACAAAAAACAAACAAACAGACAAAATGGTGTTTTGTTTTTTTTAATAAGGGTTAATAAACATCTCAGTTCCCCAAAAAATCTGAATTTTCTGGGTATTTTTTGATGGGTTGGGTCTTACAGGGTTAAATTTACTATAATGGATTAGACAGCAGTGAAAAATACATTTCATTACAGTAGATGTCTTTCTGAGATTGCTATAACTTTTACATTTATGCTATAATTAAATTTAAGGATATAATTTCTCCACTGTTACCTTCATCAATTCAGTTCGCCACCACAGTCAAGAGGAACTATCTATTACTGTAGGGTCTCTACCTTACAATATACAGTGCCTTGAGGTGACTGCTGTTATGGTTTCACACTATGTACATAAAGCTGAATTGAAATCAAACTGAATTTTTGCTCATGTAAGACTGAGCCATTAGCTTGCTTTAAATAGGGAGGTGGCTTTGCCAAGCTAAGGGGAGTAAAAACATTGTTAACTTTTTGTTAACAACGATGTTAATGGGACCGAGAAGTAGGAATGACCCATCTGCATTTCCAAATATCAGTGGATGTATAATAAATCTCTGCCTTACCTTATCCAGATAGCCCACTAAACGCAGAGTTGACAGTTCACTCCCCTAAGCCTCTACATCCCGCAGTGGTGCTGGCAGGATAAATAACAGTACGCACATAACCTCATTTAGCAAAGGCATGCATCATAAAAATCAAGTAGGCACAAAGACAGTATCAACTAAATGCAACAGCAAGACCAAACCGAGCTTCTACAATACAAAATCAGGGAGATGAGAAAAAAAGTGAAATAGCATTCATACCAATTTGAATTTCATTCTGCTCTCCCCATTGTCAAACTAGTAAAATGGCCTCGACATTATTTCCAATGTCAGGATAGATATTCATCCCTTAGTTCTTTGTCAGTCATGATATTCTTGAGATATGCATTGAAGTGTCATAAACAGCTGAAGGAGCTCTCAGTTCTGAAAGTATATATGGGCACCATTAAGAGAGTGGCAGATGTGCATATTACATTGCTGGCAGCACTAACTTTTTATAAACAGGGTCTTGACTGATGAGGATAGTTTTCTTTCTGATTTTAGACGCTTAAAAATGAAGATTTATTTCTGTATATTTCTGCATTATTAATTTCTAAGTTATTCATTCTCTTACTAACACACATCTATCCATTTTCTTCCACTTATCCAAGGGTCACGGAGGTGCTGGAGCCTATCCCAACTGTTTGGGAGCAAGAGGCAGAGGTGTACCCTGCCTCTCGCTCTGGACAACCCTGGATGGGTTTCCAGTTTATTATAGAGAGACAGCCAACCATTCACACTCAGAATCACACCTACAGCCAATTCAGAATCACAAGTAAACCTAGCACACATGTTTTTGGACAGTGGGAAGAAGCCAGAGTACCCAGAGAAAATCTATGCAAACACAAACATCCAGGAAAACATGCAGACTCCACAGAGAAAGCCCCGAACCAACCAATCTGAAACAGCACCTTCTTGCTATGATGTTACTCTGCCCTTACACACCATATAAGTAAAATAAATAAATAACGTGCCATGCAGATGACTATATTGAGTTAACACCAATTACTGGTGTCAAATGTGCATCAAATGTGCATTTTTGTGCACATTAATCAATTAAAGAATACAAAGAACAGATCAAAAAAAATGCACACAGGAGCTGCTGATGACAGGTGTGCGAAAAAACACATTGCAAAACGATTAGTAGATTAAAAGGCACTACACAAGTGTAGATTATTTACCATCTGTACTTTTATTGCATCTGCATTTCCAAATGCCAGCATATACACAAATCTTTACACACAAAATAACTGCCTTAGGTCATCGAGATCACTTCCTTTTTTCCTTGTGTATACCTTGTGTTAATGTGTCTCTGAAAGATAAGACGCGTCTGTAAAAACACAAGCACTCGTGAGGGCCCTGTCTCACCTTATCTAAATGGAAACCTCTACAGTATATGTCTGTGTATTTTCACGGTTGCTTCTTTTTAACGCACTCATAAAACAACATATGATATCTCTCCCAGAAGACACTTTGTCCAAATGAACAGTGACAGCTGAGAGACTCAGTCATGCTAATAAATGTGAAAGAGACGAATAGCTGATTTTTGCTGCTGCTCCTCTGTTAGTAGAGAAAATGATGAGAGTGAAATTAGGGCCGTATGAGTTGATACCATTGCGGGCCATCTGCAGCACTGCTCAGATTATGCAAATGCATTTAATGCCCTATCCTCCAAATAAATAGTTGCCACCAATATTTTTCCCAACTCATGTTGAGCTGTGCTCAGATATCCACTTTGCTCCATAGACTCCCGCAAAGTGGAGTGAAGAAGATTTTCCCTGTAGCATGTTGAAAAATGAGAAACATTGTCTTGAACAGCATAATGGCTATAAACACAGGCCTTCTACTGGAGTTCTGCTGAACATTAACTACTTCATAAATGAGCTGACTTTATTTGGACCCTATTAGGCGCGTCAGTGGAATGATTTAGATGGAGAGAAACTCTTAGTAGCGTAATGAGATCCTCATACAATGGCCTGCTTTGCATCTCAACTGTCCAAGTCTATGTTAAATATGGAGGCCCTCATCACAAAATTAGAGCTAATTGCTGTAGATTTATATGTAATATTTTAAGCTTTTATGTGAGACATTTTCAGGCTCTGTATTATTTTGTCTAACAGGGTAAAAATGTCAAAAATAGAGTGCTTTTAGAGCATCTAATAAATTATTAAAAAGGGGGGCAGGGTGAAACTGGAGCATTACTATAAGTTTTATAGTGGATGGCATGTAAAATAAGCTTTGGCACCAAAGAAACAAAAAAAAAAATAAAGTCCCCTTTGAGGTATAATGCAAATCACTTGACAGCAATGTGTCATTGAGCAAATTGCTACCACCCAACATGCTCACTGACATTTCAAGTTGCTAATGGGATTTTTTTTTCTTTTTACTAGACCCTGTGTCTGGTATAGCTGGAGTTTTACTTTTTACAGTAAAACACATTTATTTTTCTGTATGCTTTACCAAGAAACAATTTTCTTTGCTAAATGTGCATATTACAAAAATGAAATGCAACTGTGGTAGGGCGTGGTCTATGGCCCGGCTGTGGGGGGAGGTGGACACACCTGAGCAGCATCAGCTCATCACGCTTCCACGGCACAAAAGTCTGTACAGGGTAGTGTTGTTGTGGTTGTTGTTATGTGCAGGACACTGCTGAAAACCTGTGTTTTAAGATGACAACCAGAAATAAAAATGCTGAAAAGTGGTGAAACGTGGTCCGTCCTGTATCTTCTACAGCAATGTAATGGAAAATTTAAAACCTACTGTCATGGCCCGTGGTCTGGTCTCAGTGTTTTGAGTTGCTTTAGTGTTTATTCTTAAGTGTTTTCTTTTTGGTTTTACTTTTTTAACTGTACAGTAAGCCTTAGGATGTAGTCAAACAGAACTAGACAGTGGTTCGTGACCAAATGGCAACCAGTAGTTTCAAGGAAAAGCGATTTGATACCAACCAGTTGGCAAGCGGTTGCTGCAGGTCTAGAGATGGATCAATGACTCTTGGAAACCAGTTGCTAAGTAAAAGTGTGCATTTTGCAGGTGGTAACAAGGCTGCTGGTAGTCAATAGAAAAGAGTTTGAAAAGAGGTATGTGGTGCTTGCTGCTCACACTTCCTTCCAAAAAACAGAGTTCTAACCACAAATCAGCGATCTTAAATACAGTAGGTTGTATAAGTATAATAGACATTGAAATGTTACTATATTCATTGCAAAAATACCTTGCTCAACTGGGAAATTATTTGCAAACACAATATATTCTGTTACCCACCTCCATTGCTGCTTTGCCTCCACCCCTTGAGTAACCTGGAAGTAAAGGAATCAAATTAAGAGGGAAAATGAGACAAAGCTGGAACCAAATAGGTAACGCGCATAAACGTTTGGCACCATTACTGATTAGGAGTGCTAGACAATAGATCTGAACCTTTGATTTATCCATTATCTAATCAATACAACTACAATAACCATCTTACCAGAGTTTGGTAAGATGGTCATTGCGTTCTGACAATGCAGAGAGTTTAGAAAAATTAAAAAATTGTGGATCGTGTAGACCATGGCAGATGCAATACCCGCACTTATATAAACATCAAAATGTCTTAGGCTCAATATCAATGCCAGCACTTCTTTTTATTTGCTTCAATAATTTAAGTGTTAAGTGCTAATTATTTTGGAGAAGAAGCATACTGGTCTATCAACACAAATGTCATGAGCTTACTCAAGGATATCTCCTGCTCCCAAAGGGTCGATCAAACTGTGGGGCTGCCAATACTAGAATAGTGCACAACAGCTTCTTTCAAAAGCTTGCTAACAAGCAGGAGACAAAAGTCATCTTTCTTTTTAGTTAACAATCAGTTAGTGGTGGTGCCACTAAAACTAGGAACTGCATGAGCTCCTTTTTTAGGGCAGTGTTCTATAATTTCAACTTTTCTTACATTGGAGAAACTGTACCTTTCCAAACCACCTAACCCAGGTATGGAACTGTGAGATGTGCATCCACCAGATAACTGATATCAACATGGATATGCTCTAAATGTGTGGATGAGGGACTTGAATAATCATATCATTATCTACATAGACTATATATCACTCCAGATCCCCAGTACTTTAGTCATGAGCCTCTGAAACTTTGCTGGCAGTAATGGTAAGATTTGGTCTCGAGCAGTAAATATTTTAGTACTGAGCATGTTGATCAAACAGCCTATCCATCTTACTCTAGCAGAAGATAAATTTTCCTTCACCATTTCCCAGGCTGCAAACAGTCTATACTTAAAGCTATTGAATAAGGTTTTTATGAGATTCCGGTCCTTTCAACTGCTCAGTGGCCTACGCATTGTATGCCCAAACCCTAACTCATTAGGAACGAATATAGCTCTCTCCTCTTTGACCTCCCCAGCAGCCAGCATCAACCACAGCAAACCCTCCCCCCAGTCTCCCTCGATTTGAGTGCAATAAGCATAGGACTTCTGTGTTTGATGGAAATGCTCCTAAGCCCCCTGAGCATAACAGGCTGAAGCCGTGTATTGCTGGACGTGAAGTTGTTTAATTGAAATCAGATCAGAAGAAAGTTTGAACCTTGGTCAATCTAGATGATTTCAGGACTTTTACTAAAAAAATGGAAATGAACTGTGTAGGACCAGACATGATAGATCTAGCAGTTACTGTGTGCAACAGGTACGCAGCTGGAAAACCCGTACTCTGAGGAGATAAGTAGCACCAGACCTATACAATCAATTATCAGATGTTCAAAAGGCTAACACTACTCGATGATATGGGAAACCAATAGAATAGAATAGAATAGAATAGAATAGAATTAAACTTTGTTGTCATTGCACATGCACAGGTACAGGGCAACGAAATGCAGTTTGCATCCATCCAGAAGTGCTTTAGTGATATAGATATATTACAATATATATTAGCAATAATATAGATATGTAAGTATATTACAGAAATGGGTCTATTATGGTATGTTATAATGTACACGGTATGAAGTATGTTGTGAATATTCTATAACTATAAGTATGTACAGGCTGTAGTGAGTACAAGCTATGTACGGAGAACTTCTGAGGTTCTGTTTAGACTTATGAGTGAGTTGGCACATGTGATATGTCTGAATATAAACAACATTATTCTTTTGTGTGTGGCCAGAAAAAAATATGCAGAATCTGATCACAAGTTTGTTTTGTTTTTAACATTCCAGTATCCCCAATGTACTACGGGCAGAGATGGGCAACGCGTTACTGTAATCTGATTACTTTTTTTCAAGTAACGAGTAAAGTAAGGGATTACTATTGCAAAATCGGTAATTAGATTACCGTTACTTTCCCGTAGGAATGCTGCGTTACTGCCTTACTAAAACCGTGATTTTTTTGCGAGAATGTCTCATGACAGTGACGTAAGCAAGTGCGCCGTTGGTGACAACAGCTGTGTGCAGATCAACAATGGATCACATATTGATTGTGGGAGAGAGTATGAGCGTGCAGCGTTTAAAGCGTGGAAGTACTGACCTTACTTTGAGTTTGATTCCATAAAAAGTGACAAAAACATTAGTGTCCGTTGTGCGTGGGAAGAAAACTTCTTTTTACAGCGAAAAAACCCCTAAACTTCCAAGCAAGCACTGAGTGCGCAACGACGTAATGGGAAATTCACAGAGAAACTCACGGATTCTTCAACTGACCGCAGCACACCTGCACCAGGGTAAACCTCCGCCTACCCCTAGTCCTGCTTTACAGGTGAAAATAGAGCAACAGGACCGCTGAGTCTTTGACTTTATTTATTTTCTGCTGTGTTTTACTTGCATCTATTTGAAAGAGTGAGTGTAAACACAAAAATATTTTATGTGCTGGAATGTGTAGAAAATAGGTTTAAATGTTAAACTAATTTCTTCAAGTCAGAGAATGTTGCATATAATTAAATTTTTGCTTGATGCATAAAGTTAAAAGATTAAAACTGATAAAACAAGTTAAAAAAATTTACTTTTCCATTTGATTACATTTTGTATGATGGATTATGCAGAAAAAGTAGAATTGGGCTGAAAGCTTTATCACCTCTTCAGGTTGTAAATCGTGTTTTTAAAAAGTAACTAAGTAACTAAGTAATTAATTACTTTTGAAAATAAGTAATCAGTAAAGTAATGGGATTACTTTTTGGGGGGAGTAATCAGTAATTAGTTACTGATTACTTTTTTCAAGTGACTTGACCAACACTGACTACGGGTACAAAAATTCCCCCAAATCATACTTATGTGTCGACATATAGTCATCTGTCAAAGCTTCAGCAGCAGTTTTTACTTTTTGATTGTTGACATGTGTGATAATAAACTTAAAGATTACATTTTTCAACTGCTCCAAGATGATTAGGCCACACGGCTTTTCAAAATTGGCAAACCTAAGGGTTGAAAACCCTTCACATTTCTGTGACTGAATGTGGTGAAACAACTCAATAATTGTTCTTAAAGAATTAAGAAAGACTAAAAAAATATATAGAAATATATCCATCTGCAGTGCATAATGTCAAAAAGAAATTTTTGTCTACAATAGACTGAAACCCAAAAATAAAAACCAGTGATCTTTGAGCCCTGAGGTGGCATAGAATAATAAAAGGCACAGTCACAATCACTGCACAGGACCACAGACACTTCTGAAAAGCATTGTCATTCAACACAGTTTGCAGTTGCATCCATAAATGCATGTTTAAATTCTACCATGCAAAGACAAATACAAACAAGATTTAGAAATACTGCTGTCATATCCAGTGCATTTAAAATGAGCTGAAGTGAAGCAGAAATCTGTTCTTTTGTCTGACAAACCTCAATTTGAAATACCTTTTCAACCCTGAACTCTATGTAATCTAACTCAGAGACTTGCTGGTAGAAAAGACTCCTTTATGTGATGCAGATAGAGAAAATGTGGTCTCTTGCACACGCTGCTGCTTGCCACAGAGAGAGGAATATGGGAAAATTGAAAGTGACAACGGCCTCCTGACAGAAAACATGCTGCTTATGATTTCATAGTATATTGCCTTAGTGCGCTAGTCCCACAGATTCCTGGCTCAGCAGCACTGGTGTGACATGTAGTAAGTATTCTCTGTTAAGATTTTCAGCATAGTTTTTTTTAATTATATATCAATTTCAATTATTTAAGCTCGTAACGCCTCGTAACTTTTTAAACTTCTTGGTACTGAGCTGCAGGACTGCAAAAAACACATTTATATCTGGGAAATGATGAGAAAATAGCCACTGTAAAGAAAAGAACTACTGCATAATAGTACAGGGATCAAATACATTGATATGGTTGAACAACTCTTTTAGTGCAGTGCCTAATGTTTAACCCTTCTTTAAAGTTTGAGGGGATATTGGCTGTAGGGTGTAACCCGGTGACAGTTAATGACTACACTTCACTTCTGGTTCAGGTTAGAAGCGAGCAAGCCATTTGCCATTAGCTGTTGGTGTCCTGACAACTGTTTTGTAGATGTCTAGGAATATAGATGTTTTGTCATTGCAATAAGTGGCCACAGGCAAAGGTAAGCAGCAAGACTCAGTCACATGTGGGGAAAAAAAGGTTTTCCAAGAGTGGGTGTCCAAGTAAATTCACCCCAAGGTCAGGCTGTGCGGTGCTTAGAGAATCTGCACAAAAAACAAAACAAAACAAAAAACCCAAGAACTTCATTCCAGATACCACCAGCCTCATTTAGGATGTTCAAGCAAGTTCATTGCAACACAGTCAGAAAAAAAAACTGTACAACTTGTTTTGGAAGGGTTGCCAGAAGAAAGCCTCTTCTAGCTAAAAAGAACATAGAAGCACAGCTTCAGTTAGCGAAAATGGATCTGAAAAAAACAAGACTTCTGGAACAATGTGCTTTGGACATTTGTCCTAAAAATTCCCTGAAAACCTTCAGTTGATCCAAAATCTCATCAGGTTGCTGACTGCTTGTTGACAGGGAGCGGAAAGATATCACCCCAATAGAGCACTTTAATCTCAGACTCCTGGCTTAGTTGTTGTTCCTAGAATATTTAAAAGTAGAAGTAGAGCTTTCAACTTTCCAGCCCCTCTTCTGTGGAACGTGCTCCTTGTTGGGAGACAGACACCCTCTCTACTTTTAAGACTCTAACTTTCTTTTTTGACAAAACATATATTTGGGGCTGCATCAGCTGACCCTGAATCCTCCCTTATAGTTACACTGCAATAGGCCTAGGATGCTGGCAGCATCCCATGATACGCAGTGTTTCTTCTTCACTCGCACTTTTTCACTCGCTATGTGTTTATAAACGATTTTGTATTAATCAATAGTTATTATTAATTTCTGGCTCTATTCCACACCTTCCCACCTTCCCGCTCTTCTGGTTTTGTGCAATAAAAATGAAAGTAATCTCCATGGTTTCGACCGCATCACTTTTCACTTCCTCCAGCACACAAACTGAAATCAGTTGTCTGTTGCGCAAATCCACATAGAGCCAATAAGCAGAATCGATAGGCAAGAAGACTAGAAATTCGAGGGAACTGAACTACTACGAACTGGTTTCTCCACAAGAACCAGTTCTTGATTCCCTTCTCTGTTATTTTGATCACAAAAATTCTTCCTGTTGTATGGGAATTCATTTGAAAATGGCCCTTAGCTCCTTTGCTCTCTGTCATAGCAAACACTTCAGTGTTTGGGCTTGATTGCTACTTTCATTTCATATTCCATAAAACACAAAGTGCATTTTAGAAATTATGGTTAGCTAACAACTTGTCAGTCACAAGTCATTAGCCAGAAAGCATGAAGTGTTCTCAGTTTGCTATGTTAACATTTTACACAGAGCACTGATTAGAGCATGTATCAGTGACTACTGACATCACAGTGATGTCATGACAGAAATGAACTAATAGCACAAAGGAGATGGTGTGGGTATGAAACACAGCTTACAGAGGAGGAAGTAACTGCGAGAAGGTTGAATCAGCTTCAGTAGTGTGCCCTGTATGCGATTTGTCAATAGAATACACAAAAGAGCATCAGTATCTTCCCGGATCAGTGGCTGAGGTTGACTCCATGGCATCGTAAAGCTATGCCCATTTCAATACCACTGAAGTTGTATCACTTTGACTCTCTTCCTAAAAAGGTCTGCTACATCAGTGGTTCACACATAAAGCAGGTCAACACATCACACCATTTGGCAAAAATACATTTTTACTTGACATGAAGGTTTAGCACATTTACTTTGAAAATAAGTAATCTGGGAAGCATTGGGTATTACTGGCTGGAAGCGTCATGGTAGTAATAACTTTCTACTTTATATAGCTTAGAGTGAGGTCAGTGTAAATTGAAATGAAAAGGTCAGTCTGACCTTATCTTAAGCCTAGGACTGAACCTGCAAATGCTTTAGTGCTCCCAACAAGATTAAAATAAGTAGATGCCTTTTTACACTTTTGAACCTTAAACAATTTCTTTGTTCACCTAAATTGTGACAATGCTACAAGGAGAAATTATAATGACATGAGTGTCAGGGTAATAGAAAAAAGTTTCCCTTTAAAACAAATAGATACGACATCATTGGAAACCCCCAAGACCTAATTAGCAAAATTAGGTCTTGGGGTATTTTAAACTGCTGTCAGAATGAAGCTGAACACCAACAGTTTGAAAGCACTGCATGGTCTAGAGAAGAAATCTAATCTGCTTTAGGTCTGTACTGACAATATTGATATTTCCACATACTGTTAATTATAGAATGGACTTCAACAAGTCTAGAAAAGGAAAAACAAAACACAACACGAGCTTCATATAAACTGTTCTGTAAAAAGTATTCACTCATCCACGCAAATCTTTGAATTTAGGTGTTTGATCCATGGCCACAGGTGTATAAAATCAAACACTTTGGCATGCAGATTGCTTCTGCATACATTTGTGAAAGAAGACCTCACACATAAAGAGTTCAAAGAGCACAGCTCCAGCGTGGTACCGTAATTGGATGCCCAACTATGCAACAAGTCCGGTCATTAAATTTCCTCATTACTAAATATAAATAAACCACTGTTAGTGTCAATACAACAAAGTATAACACTTTATAAAAGTAAGCCATGAAGTGGTAGGCCATATAAAATCAGAGCCGGATCAATAGGTGCATAGTGCGCAGAGATGACCAACATTTTGCATGCTTAGTTGCTGCAGATCTGCAGACTTCATGTGTCCTTCAGATAAGCTCAAGAACAGTGTGTAGAGAAGTTCATGGAATAGGCTTCCATGGCCAAGCAGATGCATCCAAGCCTTATATTACCAAGTGCAAAGCAAAGTGCCAGATGTAATGGTGTAAAATGTAATCTGATGGACAAGTGTGGGTTTGATGGTTTCCAAGAAAGAAAAACAGTACTTTTCTGATTGCATTGTGCCAAGTATAAAGTTTGGTGGAGGGGTTTTTATCGTGTGGGTTTTTATCGTGTGGGTTTTTTCTCAGGAGTTGGACCTGGCTCCTCAGTTCCAGTGAGAAGAACTCTCAATGCTTCAACATACCAAGGCAAGTTTATTTGTATAGCACAATTCAACAACAAGGTGATTCAAAGTGCTTTACAGAGACATTAGAAACAAAAATAAAAAGCATGATTTAAAATTGATTAAAACAAACAAACTAACTAATTAACAAACAAGCAAACAAAACAGTATACAAAATCAAAACAGATAAAATCAGAACAATAGATAAAATCAGTAGTTAAAATGTAAGTTTTGAAATTTAAGCTTAAAAGTGTGGATTTGGTGCTTTATTCAAATGCAGCTGAGAACAGGTGAGTCTTCAACCTGGATTTAAATAAACTGAGTGTTTCAGCTGATCTGAGGCTTTCTGGGAGTTTGTTCCAGATATAAGGAGCATAAAAGCTGAATGCAGCTTCTCCGTGTCTGGTTCTGACTCTGGGAACTGATAAAAGACCGGATCCAGATGACCTGAGGGATCTGGAAGGTTCATACTGGGTCAGGAGGTCACTGATGTATTTTGGTCCTAAACCATTCAGAGCTTTATAGACCAGCATCAGAACTTTAAAGTCTATCCTCTGACGGACAGGCAGCCAGTGTAAAGACCTCAGAGCTGGACTGATGTGGTCCACTTTTTTGGTCTTAGTGAGGACTCGAGCAGCAGAGTTCTGAATGAGCTGTAGTTGTCTGACTGATTTTTTAGGTAGACCTGTAAAGATGCTGTTACAGTAATCAAGCCTACTAAAGATGAATGCATGGACTAGTTTTTCCAGGTCCTGTTGAGACATCAGATCTTTTATCCTTGAAATATTCTTGAGGTGATAGTAAGCTGACTTTGTTATTGTCTTAATGTGTTTTTCTAAGTTTAGGTCTGCATCCATCACTACACCCAAATTTCTCGCCTGGTTTGTGGTTTTTAGAGTGTATAGATTGAAGTTCTCTGGTGACCTGTAATCGTTTTTCTTTGGCGCCAAAGACTATTACTCAGTTTTGTTTTTGTTTAGCTGGAGAAAATTGTGGCACAACCAGTCATTGATTTCCTCAATGCATTTACCAAGAGCCTGTACAGGGCCTCGGTCTCCTGGTGACATTGTGATATATATTTGTGTGTCATCTGCATAGCTGTGGATAGTTTATTTTGTTGTTCTTTATAATCTGTGCCAGTGGGAGCATGTAAATGTTAAACAGAAGGGGTCCCAAGATGGAACCTTGGGGAACTCCACATGTGATACTTGTCTGCTCAGATGTGAAGTTACCTATTGATACAAAGTATTTCCTGTTTTCTAAGTATGTTTTGAACCAGTTTAGTACAGTTCCTGAAAGACCTGCCCAGTTCTCCAGTCGTTTGAGTAATATGTTGTGGTCAACTGTATCAAATGCTGCACTGAGATCCAGTAAAACTAAGACTGACATTTTTCCACTGTCTGTATTCAGACATATGTCATTAAACACTTTGGTCAGAGCGGTTTCAGTGCTGTGGTTCTGTCTAAAACCTGACTGGAAGGCATCATAGCAGTTATTCTGTTTTAAGAAGTAATTGAGCTGTTGAGAAACTGCTTTTTCAATGATCTTACTTAAAAACGGGAGATTTGAGATCGGCCTGTCGTTGTTCATTTGTGTCTTGTCAAGATTGTCCTTTTTCAGTATATGTTTGATTACAGCAGTTTTTAGTGCTTCTAGAAACACACCTGACATTAAAGAAAAGTTGACGATCTGTAACAGGTCTGACTCTAAAGTCTTTGAGACCTTTTTGAAAAAACTTGTTGGCAGGACATCTAAACAGCAAGAGGAGGAGTTCAGTTGACCTAAGATGTCCTCCAGGTCTTTGCTGTTAATAGGGTGAAACTGTTTCATGGTGTTTAAACAGTTTTTCAGTGGACACAGTACATAGTCTGGATCTGCTGTTGATGTACCAATTGCTTGTCTAATCTTTTGGATTTTTTCTGCGAAGAATTTGGCAAAGTCATTGCAGGCCATGGTTGAATGAAGTTCAGCCAAGACATTGTTTTAGACAATTTCATAATCCCAACTTTCTGAAAACATTGAAGGGATGGCCTCTTCCTGACTATGCACCAGTGCACAATGGAAGATCCATAAAGACATGACTGAGCGAGTGGAAGAACTTGACTGGCACACAGTCAAGTTCTGAACTCAACCCAAAAAACACCTTTGGGAGCAATGAGAGCGGAGACTCCGAGCTAGGACTTCTCGTCTAACGTCAGTTTCTGACCTCACAAATGCTCTTCTGAAAGAATGGTCAAATCTTTTTACTTCATTACAATACTTTTCCATGCTCTATATTACTTCATACTAATGATTCCTGAACTGTTTTTCGGATTCGATATGGGTCCAATAGTCACTCACAAAATTAGACTGGCTGTCAGTGAAGCCAGGCTGTCAATATTATTCTATGTTCTACTATGTTTAGAACACTACAGGTCAGCAGTGATGCGTCAGTCAGTAGTGGTACAGAAAACATGGCATGGTGGGTGCAACAGCAAAGAGTCAGCAGGTTGCAGGTATTTCACACCTGCGCCTCCAACTGCTTATTTTTGGGTTTTGGGTTTGTTTGTTTTTTTGCACGTTTGCAGTAGTTTCTGAGTTAACCTGACTGTGATCAAAATCTTTGGAAAGACTGAAAAGTACTGATAATGATGCTGTCTGAGCCAACTTAACACAAGCAAGGTTTTTATTTTCACTTTACTTGTCTCATGTCCACTCCACTCTGGATATGTTTGATTGTTGCATTCCTACTTTCATACTACTCACCTAATGTGCCCTGAAAAGATTGGAGATTAGAAGTCTCCTGTGAGAATTTAGACTTTTAAAGCCTAAAAACAGAGCCCAGATTAGTTGCAGTAGCTTAGCCCTTTCAAATCACTTGAATACTCATATGTTAAAAGGCTATTGTGGATCCCAAACAATTGTTGCTTTTCCCATCTTTTTCATGTCCAATGAGTATTTACTATTGCCAGAGTTTATTTTTTTGAGGTTACATCAGCATACAGTCTCCATTTTTTTTCTCATGCTGTGCACCATTCATATAATGTATGTATGTATCTGATTTGCCCACCTCCAGATGCATGAAAATCCTCTTATTTCGCCACTTATTTCTTGGCGTAATATCTCATCCATCTTCAGCATCTGTCAGTTACAGTTTAGCCATGGTCCAACATTTCTTCCCAGAGGAATGAGAGTGGATAGACAAGAAGGGGATTTGTTTCTTGCCTAGGGTTCCATAAACATAGCACATGTCTGTTTATAGAAACACTGGCTGCTGGTCAGACCTGTGATATCACAATTATATCCATTTGGTCATCCTTTAGCCAAAATGAAGATATCAGTGTGCAGAACTGACAGAGCACTTTTTTTTAACTTTCCGGTGCAGTAACGTATTTGGGAATGTCCACCTAACTCAGACGACTCAATCGCAGCATGCCGGCTCTGCTTCATTGCCTCATCTCATATCTCATCCCAACCAGCCCTTCCACTGCTTTTTTTCCTCCCTCTGCTAGTTTTCTCATTACATTCCTGGCACTCCCAAGGAAATAATACAGAGCTTTACTATTGGTCTCCGTGGAAAAATGCATTTCCTTTCATCTAGCCCGGTGTGAGTGTGTGTGCGCGCACATGTTGTGCGTGTAGACTTCACATACAGTTACTATTCTATGAAAATGTGCATGCAGCCCCCCTTTCCCACTCTTCAGGTTCCTTAAATAGGCTATTTTCTCCTCTAATGTTGTTTCCCCGTTTCTCTTCTTTTGTATTGATTGGACAAGCTCGGCGGATCAATAGATTGCTGTAGATCAGAGCGACCGCTGCTCAGGCGGCCTACCATCTACTAGCGTTCAACACGTTCTCCCTATAAACCGCTCAGAGAGGCTCTCATTTCTGTGTCAAGGTTATGAAATAAAGGGCTGATAAAAGCTGACGGTGAGGCTTGTTTGTTTTGACCGATGAATAGGTTAACTGTTCCGGCATTGTAGCAAGCCTTCTGCGAGCACTCTGGGTCTCACCTCATTGTGGAGCAAATTACCTTGAATCTATGGTCTCTTTATTGCACTCACAAATCCTGAAAGTTGTTAGTGCCACAGGGCTGAGGAACATAGGGGAAGATTGTATACTAATGGCCCCATGATGCTTGTGGTTTTTTGTTTCATTTGATATATCGAACCATCAATCATTGTGCTGCACTATTAAACCAGTCCTTTCCCAATATCATTTAACTTGTTTTTTCTTTTATTTCCCTATTTTGACATTTGGCTGACACTGCATTCTAGGCAGGCCTTTCAAGTTGAATAAAAAATCTGAACTTTACTTCTATATTCACTCTCTACGTATCAGTAAATTGATTTGGTATGCCATACAGCTTTTTTTAGTCATGTTTAGTCATAGTTTAGTCACCTACTAAACTGTGACTAAATGTACATCACTAGTCAGTAGGGTTTGATTTAAAAAAAGACCCCAGGGCAGTGGCACAATTTTTATGCATTCTCTCTGCTCTGCCTGTTTTTCTTCAGTTATCTTTCCTGTCTTGGCACTCTCACCTGCCCCGCATTCCTGGCAGTCAGATCACATGAGGAATGTTCAATGTAAAAATAGTGTGCACCATTTGACAATGGTTTCTAGGCTGAATGGGTTGCTTGAAACTGTGTGCAACAGTGTGTATGCAACAAGCTTTGAGGTGTAGTTTTGTCTTGTTGTCTGGTTCCGCTTTTGTCTTCTGTAAGGCTCAGTTTGTTGGTACTTATTATGCTTATGAAGACCAGTTTAAAAAGGTCTAGCAGACCACTGATTTAGGCAAGCTCAGCTGGAATCCTAGTAGTTCAGCTGGCCCATATCAGCAGGTTATGCTATTTAATCTGCTTTAGCCAGCTCACATCCTGTGCGCATGTGTAAGATGCTTTACAAGCTATTTCTACCCCAGCACCTCCTTTCATGGTGTATCTAAATTAACCGATATTCTTATCTATTGTCATTGAGACCTGTTCGTTTCTGTGCTGGTGGTCTATCTGCTGCCTTCTCTGCCTTTGGTTTTACACTTACAAGCAGAACAGATCAGAACAGAGCCATACTGCCAAATACAATTTGGAAATATACTCCCCAGCTACTATTACTGGGAGTATAAGTCATTATTTGGGTTGCTGTTACCTTCCTATCAGTTTGAGGCAGTCTGGTCAACCTGACCTGTGACATCAACAAGGCATTTTTGCTCAGAGAACTGCCCCTCATCAAATGTTTTCTTTTTTTCTGATCATTCTCTATAAACCCTAGAGATGGTTTTGTGGGAAAATCCTAGTTGACCATCACTTTCTGAAATACTCACAACAGGTTGTCTGGCAGCAATAACTATGCCATGTTCAAAGTCACTTAAATAACCTCTTTGTGCCATTCAGATGCTCTGTTTGAATTTCTGCTCATCATTTTGATCATGTCTACATGCCTGAATTAATTGTTTCTGCCATGTGATTACCTATTTGCATTAATGAGTAGTTGACCGAAAAAAATATCCAGGGAGTGTAGATGAACCAGTCTTCTTTTCAACGATAGTGGTCCTTACTGAACTTAGCTCTGGATTTTGCCCTCTTGGTGCATCCCATTACATTGCAGTTTTTTTAGGTATTGACAGTGTTTTTGCTGGTAGATAGAAATGATCTAGATGTGTCTTCATGCAACACAGAGTGAAAGAGAGCAATTAATTATTTTCTACTCCAATGTGGGTGGAATTAAATGTGCTGCTCTGTCTCACCAAAAGGATCAGCTGCTGTAGGCACAATGCTTGAGTAATATAACAGAGTGTTTAGTGCATCACATTTTATATTTAACAAAACATTTTGGTATATTTTGTCTCACCTTTTCCTACTCACGTCATTAGCTCCCCAGCAGGTATACTGCTGCTCCATATTGACTTTGACTTTGTGCATTTGCCAGATCTCTGATCATCAACCTGATCGTATCTATTTAAAAAAAAAAAAAAATTACAATCCCTACCTAAACCATTGGCTTTGTTTTCCTGTCAAACGATGATACACGATAGCTCCTTCTAGTAAGAGTAATTGTGCTGGATTTATGGAAAATTGGACCTTCTAAAAGGTTACTGACATTTCCCACTGACTCCCATTGCAGTTCTGCTATAAACCATCTTTCCTTTTTGTAATGTACCTGCTACATTTCAAAGTTAGCAAACAGATCTGGTTGGGATTTTGGTGTGTAAAAACTGTGTTTAGTCAAGCTCTTTGGATGAGCACATTTGGCAGTAAATCACAGTTAAATAGAAGCTGAGATAACTCTATTGTTTCCTTATCTACCTATTCATGTGAGCTTTATATCCTTCTGGTGATGGCAGATAAGTCCTGAATCTCTTAGTTAGGAAGTCTCAGCTGTTGCTCCTCCATTGCCTGAACTGTTAACCCCAAAAGCCAAGCGTAATTAGTCCCCTGACTCTAGTCATGGATTTAAGTGCATTAAGGCTTTTTGCCAAATGCTCCCATCTTGCAGCACTGCCCTTTGTTTTACCTTTCAAACTGGTCAAAGATGCAAGTGATGCAGATGGCACAGTTCTCTTATAGCACATTCCTGATGAGATGAAGAACCTGATGGAATGGAACCTGGTTCAAATGAGTCTAAAATGTCTACTAAACATTTAGAAATGAGGTTATTGTATTAGTATTGGTATCGAAGAACATCTTTGCTTATGTGAGGTCAAGCTGGTCTGATTAATAGTCACGGACTCCCATAATGATCATTTAGAGCCTATGTCGCTTCTTTTACCAGCTCTAGCTCGATATTTGTGTTGAAGTTCACTTTCTTTTGTGACTAGTGATTTTCTTCTTTTTTTTTGTGAGTCACCAGAAGTCAAACAGTAATGCTCTTTGATTTGTTTCATTACTTTAAAAGTGCTATGACAGTATTTGTTTTGAACGTTACGTCTCTGCTAATGAGCTCCAACCCATTTGATGTTCTGTTTCCCTATCTGCTCACAGGCTAGGTCAGTGTTCTAGTTTTCCTCTGTGTTGTTTAGCTTCCTTTCCAGCAAGTATTTTGTTCTGACTGTGGGTTTCAACTCCATCCTGCTGGACAGCAGCTGGTTGGAGGAGACCTTGTTCTGTTCCCCAGCCTTGGCGAGCTTGGATCTGGTCGGGACTTGAAGCAATCTCATGATATCACAAGGATTACTGTAAACTGTTTACTCAACTTTACTTAGTGTTCCTGCATTGGATCACACCTTAGAGCTCAACTTTCATTTTTTTTATCTCCAAATCTGTACCTGTAAAGCTTTGTGTATTTGTCTTATATTGTATTGAAATAATTGCACTGATGAAATCTGTGCAGACAGACATAAACATATTTTATTATACTTAAAAACCATTTTTGAAATAGCTCCTGTGTCACTGGGACTATATTTTGTCATGATGACACACACAAAGATTTAACATGGTGAAAATGGTGCCAACCATGCTGTTACAGCTAGTAATACTGTACCATTATTAACATCCCTGCACTCTTGTTCAAATTTAAATACTTCCTTGATCACATCAATTGAAAGTCAATTCTTCACATTTTAAATCAAAGCTTTGGGGAAAATTTCCCAAAAAGGGGGTTTTAGGTAGCCTAGGTTTTAAAACCTCGTCATTCCACATAACACAGAAAGTACTTTTTCATTCTTACCTTGCAAAAATAACGTTTTCTGTAGCTTTAGAAAATGCTTATTCATCTTTACTTTCTAAAAGCAATTCCCTAAGAAACAATTCATGACCCCATTTCTTTCTGTACTGCATAACAGACTTCCTGTGGCAGCAACATTTGTAAACATATCATCATCTTCTTTGCAGTGGACAAGTAAGCAAGCATACAAAAAAACAAGAAATGGAACAAACCGTCTTTTAACACCATAGTGTCTCAACAAAAGTGTCCTTGTGATAAAAGAAAATACACATATCAGCTCCTCTTTCAAGTAAACACGATTGTTCAGCCTTATTTTCTGCATCTGGAGGTATTGATGAAATAATGTCTTTGGAGTCATTTATCCATACTTTTATTTGATCTTGTTAGTGCTAGAAATTACTTTGTATAAAATGACGATTCCAATAAGCTTATTCTTGTTTTCAGTCTTTCTTTGGCTGCTGACATCTTTAGACCTAGTATTACTTTAAAAACCAGGTTATTTCACAGTGTCCCTCTAACTGTTGTTGCGAAGTTACACTCTGTATATAAAATTACATTTTATTATTCCTTCTGCCCTGCTAAGTATTATTTCATAAATAGTTTCCTTGTTATCTTAATGGGAACCTATTATGTTTAGTTTCAGTTCTATACTTTCATTCTAGTATTCCCCTGTAGTAGCTTTGCATGATTCTCACAGTTAAAACAAATACTTATAAATGCTTTCATGTATCCTGTAGTTAAAATAAGCCATTTTAGGTCAGAATTCTATAATAACCCCTGCCTAAACGACCACTTTCTTTAGATTTGTTTGGGTGCTCGCAGAAAGCCTGCCAAACTGTAAACCTGTGAAGTAACACAATTTCTTGTTCTTGACAGAAAATGACAGTTTTTCAAATCCATCCATGCGTTTCCAAGCCAAAAGACACCCTTTTGAATTCTTTGAATTTATACACATATACTGTATGTAAAATGTATTGCATTAGTCCCCCCCTTTTTTTCAGGCAATACTCCAAACTCAAGCCAACACTGAAAGAAAGGGAATGGCTGTGGGGGAATTATTGGGCCCAAGTACTTTTGTTTGTGTTATGACAGGAAAATGGTTTATTTATTATGGTAGCTGGCATATAAAAGCTGAGCTCTTAATGAAGCTTCATCTATCGTTCATGCTATGCAGCCTGGAACCATGGCATCCAAAGGAACGAACTGCTACTCTGTCCATTTTAAATGACTGGCTTCTTCACCTGTGCTACACGCTCTGGGACATTATGCAAATGTGCAATCCCCTGGCTAGCAGACCTCACTGCTCTCTGCCTATAATCAGACATGATTATGCACTGTTGCCTGCAAAGGCTGCCTCAGCAAATAAATTCACAATGACCATTATCATATTCAGACCTAGTGGGACAGGGTCAGGGCATGGGGCGGACAGGTGTAGTATATCCAAAGACGTCCACGTCAGAGTAGCTTCAAGTTTGGTTGTGGTGTGTAAAGGTTAACTGAAGGATTTAAGCTAATGAATCGATTTGATCACAATCATGAAATAATAATGATAAGAACTGTTGCTATAATGGAACAAAATTCAACCTGAATTAGTGGACACTATTTCAGAACACTACAGAGAGTTTCGGCAACACAGCACAAGAGTTAGTGAAGATGAAGACCTGCAAAGAGCAGGAGCAGCTAGCTTACAATACAGAACGCCGCTATACTCAGTGTAGCTCCATATGTCTTGTGTTCCTGTCTTCATCTCTCCATAGGAGAACTAGTTCTTGCCTCATTACAGGGAACAGATTTTGCACCAGTTAAAAGCCTTTCGGCTATGCAAAATATCTGGTTCAATATTTCAATATTTTATCATGCCCTTACGGCAGAGAGAATAAACAGCACCCTGCAATTCCCCAGAACTTCAATGCTCAATCTCTGTTTCTTTTTCTATATTCGCATATCTGTATTTTGTCCCATTTGGTCTCATCTAATATTTCTCTCCTTATTTTGCTTTGTTTCTTTCCTCTTTCTTTGTGGTCGTTTAAAATCTAATAGTCTGTTTATCTGCTATATCAATGACTCCAGCTTAAATATCCTTTACATATATTTCTTGATCTGAATATCAGATAAGTTACCCTTTAAGTCACAAAAGACATGGATCTTCAATCTAACAGATATATCTATAAACAAAAACTCTTCCTTACTTCGTTGCTTAAAAATAATGCTCTATTTTTAAGCCATATTAACTTTAAGTTGTCTAATTTACTTTTACTTTACTTTTACTTTTACATTTTTCTTTCAATTAGAAGCTTATCTTTTTAATTTCCTTTTACTACACCTTCATAGATCCTGTAGATCTGCATGCAGTGTATTTCAACAGCTGGAACATTTACAAAGTGAAGGCTGGAGTAGTGACACCAGCATTTAAAACAAGGACACTTTGAGAAAACATACCACTTTTTACAATTTTAAGGGGAACACAGTCTTCTGATAGTTTTTGATTTTCTGGGAATAATTTAGCAAACTTAAGCCTCCTCATCATTTGCCAAAACAACCTCCTAAAAATTTGAATTAGGGCTGATGTGTGCATATTTATAATCCTTTTACTGTAGATCTACCGTGTGCTGCAGAACAGTTTGCCCTGTGACAATTTATAAAATCATGACAAAATTTTATCCATTTGTTCAGATAAATGAACAAAAACCTTATTTTAAAAAATGTATTTCAATTAGAATATGTTTTGCTCTTGTTCCACATATTTTTCTTGGTGCACAACAATTTGGTAAACATTTTCACTGGTCAAACGGAAATAAGCAAATAAGTGTAAGGATGGTTCATAACTCAACTGAGAACTCTGACTGAGACACTGATGACCTTTCAGGGTAAAACTTTCCTTTTTGCTAAAGCATGGTGACCCTGAATCCTCTCCATGCTGCAATAGATGTGGGCTGCTGGGGGATTCCCATGATGCATTGAGTATTTCTTCTTGATTCACCTTTTACACTCGCTATGTGTTAACAGACCTCTCTGCACTGAATTATACTTGTTATTAATCTCTGGCTTGTTAGAAGGGAGTTTTTCCTTTCCACTGTCACCAAAGTGCTCACTCATAGTGGGTCATATGATTGTTGAGTTTTCTCTGTATGTATTATTGTAGGGTTTACCTTACAATACAAAGTGCCTTGACTGTTGTCAATAAATATAATAAAAATAAAATTTAACTGAACTGAATTCATATGATAACAACTACCAATCATGGACAATCATGGACAATCATGGACAAGCATGCACTGAAATTCTATTGGACTCTTAATGGGACCATAATTTATTAGACAAAGATACTTTATTTTTGGTAGTTTTGCCTCTGTACACCACACCAATTTTTGAAATTAAAGCAACTTTTCTAATTCACAGTACCACATTTTCAGTCTCAAAATTGATTGCTTAATTGACTGACAAGCAGCTTTATGGTCAGGTGAGGCCACTTCCCTTGTTGTTTTATGACAAAGCCTAATGTCTGAAGTTGATTTCAAATCAGCGCAAGCGAAGAATGCCTTATTAGGCTGAAAACACAAAACAAAATAACAAAAAATGAACAAACAAAAACAAAATAAACCTATTAGAGAGACAGATCCGTGACACACATTCTAAAAGAAAATCTTTAGGAAGATGAAACCAAGTTTAACTTGTACCGAAATGACAAAAACGAGAATATGTATGGGGAAGAAGAGAAACAGCTCATGATCTGAAGCATAGTGCATCATTTGTTAAACATGATGGTGGCAGTATTATGTATGACTGCCAAAAGAACCGAGTCACTAGTGTTTATTGATGACATGACTGCTGATAGAAGCAGCAAGATGAATTGTGAAGGCTTTCTGCTTAGAGTCATATAAATGCTGCAAAACTGATCTGATTGAGCTTCACAGTGCAAATTAATAATGACCCAAAGCATACTGCACAAGCAATCAAAGGCAAAGAAAGGGGATTTTCTTCAATGACCAAATCATTCACCGCATCTCAGCCCAATAGAACATCATTTTTAGTTATTAAATACAAACCTGAATGTAGAAAGTGCTAACCCATTTAGGTGATGTCCATGGTTTCTAGACTTCACGCAGTCATTGAGGTCAAAAGATTTTGCTAAAAGTATTAAACCATTATATTTATGTTAGTTAGTCCTAGTACCTCAGAAAAATGGGGCTTATGTATAGCAATCACTGTAATAGTCAAACAGTTAATAAGATTTTTAAAACAAAATCCCTTGTCATGAAGATGAAAGTCTGAACTTCACAATTACATATTGATTGTTTCATTTAAAAATTCACTGCAGTTGTGTACAGGAGCAAAACTGCAAAAAAATCCATCTTTGTCCAACAAATTATCAACCTGATCTGTATATTCAGAAGGTAGAAACTAACAACTTTTATTGTTTAGATTAGCAGACTTAAAACTCTAAGCAGTGGGATTCACTAATACACAGTCAAGCAGTTGATAACAACATTCTGCTCCCTTGCTGGATTTTTGCTACAGCAAACGCAGCGTGACAGAAAAGTCAATTCTTATTGGACTGACAAGAGTGTTACTAACAAAAAACTGGACTTTCAGATTTTCCCGATTGACTGTTTAATGACTGCTAATAAAAGCGTGTGTGAGGATGTGTATATACTTTTTGTGTGCTTTGCGCCATCCATCATATCCCAGAGACACAGAACGTTATTATTCTCACAATCCTGACAACCAGCTCTAAAGTATGACCATTTTGGAGCTGGTCATATTGTGGGCTGTCAGGGTGAATTGTTGAAACACATGCTGAAGTTCTTCCAAACTGGGTCAGCAAACCAGTGAATCACTACAGCGCATCTCATCCCCCCACCCACATCTTCCTCCTTGTTCTAAGTCGCTGAAGAAATAGCCTAACTACCTTTCTCTATTACTCTGTTTCTTTATGTATTTATAGAACATCTGTCACAGAAAGTATTGTCAGACCACTAATGTGCTGCATTTCTTACTACTTGTAACATTTGTTGATTTTAACTTTGAAACTTATTCTGTTTTGTACTCATTGTAATTCAATAAGGGCTAAATGCATAATTCCCAAACACAAACTCACGGCTCTAGCAGTAAGACTTTCAGACAAGTGAGGCGAAATCGGGAGAAGACTAAGCCCTCCTCTTTCGGTTTTATTTATGTAGTTTTCAATTACCCTGAAGGCTCTAACTGCTTATCCGAAAGTGTGTAACAAAAGTTTCACTAAACCTGAATTAAAGTCAAATACAAATTGCCTTTGGGGGAGAGGGGTTGGGGGTGGCGGGGTGCATAACAGGTGTGTAATCTACATAATGCAATCACCACATAATCACAGCAATTACATGCACACTAAATTGTGGCTTGCCTTAAAATCCACTGAGCATGTTGCTTGTTTCATTCCCTGTGAGCCAGCTCTTTGCTGTGTTCCTTCATTTTTACATTCACATGTAAAATATTCAGCTACATCTCTTAACCCGAGCAACAGTACGTCAGCTGAAAAAATTCTCTCTATAATTCCAAGCAAGCGATAGTAAGGTGGTCAGGTTCATGATCCCAATGCAGTGACAGTGAAGTAGTGTTAATGGATAACAAAAGTGACAAACAGTAGTATTAGATCAAATTAATTGATTGTATGAGCTACATGATAACAGTAAGAAGTGCAGCCCAGAGGACAAGTTTTAATTAATTGGTTTAATTGTTTTAAACCAAATTGCTAATTTGAATCTTTGCACTCGGCTCTACTTTTTATGCACGATTCAATTTACAAGCTGTTCTTTTTCCTGCTTCCTTCTGTTTTATTGGAATGTTACACTCAGCAGTATAATCTGACATATCCCAGAGATCAAAAATCAAATGAGCAGTGTGGGTTGTATTGTGAGGCCTATTAGTGGATTTTGCTTGGACCGACTTCTGCAGGTGACACTATTGTTACTGTGTCACTATGACTGGTAGTGAAGAAGAGTAGACGTGGTTGAAAATGTTGGACAATCTCCTCATTTGCTATTTTTTTGTGTGGTTTCACATGTTGGGGATAGCATTTTATTCTCTATATCTGTTAAATAAATACCATGGAAAGACCAAACTATAGATACAAGCACTGCTATCAAAACCAAGTTGCTATAAATTGGAATTTATAACAGGAAATATTCAGACCACTTCATGTTTTACAACTTTAGACTGTGGATTTAATTTTGAATGCATATAAATTACATTTTTGGTCGTTATCTTCACCCAACAACTCAATAACACAATAGAAAAGTGAATACAAGCTTTTAGATTTTTAAAATAAATATTATAAAATATATATTGCCTAGTAAAAGAATTCAGAACCTTTGTAGGTGTATCCCATTTCTGTTAATTTACCTTGAAATGTGTCTAAAGCTTGACTGGAGTCTGCCTGTGGCAAACTGAATGAACTGGGCATAGTTTAGAAAGACATGCGCCAGTGTATATATGTGAGGTCTAAAGCTGCAATTCATATTCCAAGAGAGGAAGTCCAAACTTTTGTCAGAGAAAAAGAAACAAATAAATGTAGCTCAACAGAGATTAGACAAGCTACACATTTCATTGCTTTGTGTTTCCAAGAGCACAGAAGTCTAAATAATTTTGAAAAGGATGCTTGGAGGAACCAGGACTCCTTGAATATGATGATGGCCCAAGAACACATCAGTCAGTCTAAATGAAGTTCTCTGCAGGGAGAACCTGCCAGAAGAATGACCATTGCAGTAGTACTTCATGAGTCACACCCTTATGCATCTGGACAGAAGCCACTCTGAGTAAGGTAAAGGTAAAGGCATATGACAGCCTGCATGGAGTCTGCCAAATGGCATTTAAAAACACTGAGCATGAGGAAAAAGATGAAACAAAAGTTGACAGATTTTGGCAAAACTCCAAGCACTACGTCTGTTGAACACAGTCTGGATTACATCTTTGCAGTAAAACATGACAGTGGCAGCATCAGGATCGTGACAGGAACAGGAAGACTGGTCAGAATTAAGGGAAAGATAAAGGCAAAATCAGAAAGGGCTCACTTTAGAGTTACAGAGTGACACTTTGGAGTGAGCCCTTTCTGACTCACTTCATTCCGGAGTGACACTTATGCACGACAATAGCCTTGCATACAAAACGAAGATGAGACAACAGTGGTGTGGCTTCTCAAGAAAAAGCTAAGACTTAATCCAGATAGAATATCTTTAGAGAACTCAGGACAGCAATTCTGAAACTAAATTTAGGGGAAAAACTGTTTGGATTCATTATGGTAACTAAGTGTAGATAGACAGGGAAAGTGTCAGTTTATCCAATTAACATCAACTCCATAACAAAGAGTGCAAAATCAAAATATTATATTCAGTTTTGAAGGACTATGGGAGAAATACTACCTCACAAAATATGTGAGATAGTATTTTCATATTTGTTTTTCTTTATAACAATAACTAATACACATTTTAGTTCTGTTGTCTAAAACCTGCGATTCCCGAGTGTTTTTATTATTTTGTTTTAAATCAATATAGATATGTGAGCAGATTTTAAAGAGTTTAAAGAGTCCCCAGCCTATTTGTTTAGCAGGAACAACTAGGCTGGGGACTACGAGCTGCAAATAGAACAGGAAATCTTTAAAACTTTGAGAAATGGACTTACACAAAATTGGTTTATTTGCAAAACTGACCAAGTTTGTGTGTTATTAAAGCACGTTAATGACCGCCCAAATTTCTAGTGAAAAAATGTAAAAAGTAAAAGTAGAAAATGTCCATGCGATGTACAGTACATTCAGTTATTTTGAATCCTAAGAGAGTCGTAAAACCTCTATCTCGTGCTCTGTAGAACAAACTACTAGGTTTCAAATACATATTGTTATATAAAATTTTGAGTAGTGAATACACAGTCCTTTACAAAGGACAGAGCACTTCAGCGTTATACTTAACAGTGGTTTAAGAAAAGGAAGGTTTGGGAATAAACGGAACAGGAAGAAAGGTGAAGTAGATGAAGAGGAGGGGGTCGGGCCTGCTAATTACATCCACTGGTAGTTTTAAACAGCAGGTCTGCAGGTTAAACAGCAACCTCACTCTGGAGCCTGTCAGGGCTTTGAAGCAGGGCTGTGGATGATAGATGAACCACCGCACTGAAACAAATAAAGGAAGCTCATCTACAGCACATACAGTACAGGCTCATACCCGTTCTCTTGCTTGTACAGATGATACAGCTTGTAGGAATGGACAGTAGCCTCAAACATTTGTGCCCATTAGGATGGCTATAATCTGCAGGCTGTTTTTTTCTTTTTTTTGGGGGGGGGGGCTATGATCACACCAATTTAAAAGCTGCTCACAATAAATGAACAGTAAAGAATCTAAACGTCTGCCTCACTTTATTTGTCTGCCAGGTTTTCATTGACAAGCCTGATCTCAGTTAAGCAATCAGTTCAACACTGATGGGTAACTAGTGGTCATAAATAGTGGTTAGTCAATGCCACTGGCCTCTAAATCAGGCAGATGGTTTTTAAAGCAGCATGCTTTTTTCACTCAGTGTTCTTTTTTTGTTTACAGCTCTAGGCCATCTGTGTTAATCTGTAAGTATGAACAGAGCTTTACACGGACAGATATTACACTGTCACTGTAAAGGGCACAGACTTATTTCATTGAATAAATTGCAGGGAGGTTAAAAAGAAACCAAACAGATGGCAACGGCTGAGCCCAGTGGCCCAAAGCACCACCTTTAGTTTCTTTCAGAACATGTGTGGTTGATCTAGAAAGGATTTTTAAGAAACCTGATTATTAAATCAGTACTAAATAACAGAAAAACCTTCCTCACATGGGCTAAATCTATTTCAGTTTGGCATCTTTGATCAAATGTGTGTGTATGTGTACCTCACAATATTGTGAGCACACTTTGTTGTGCAGATGGGAGTCTTTCATCATGTTAATGCTCTTAATATTCCTGATAGGGATGGCAGGGTAGAGACAAACATCCGTCACTGCAGTCTGCTTTTTATCAGATTTTGCAGGCTGAATTAAATTTTGTAACATTAAACTCAAATATCTCAAACTACTTCTTGTAACATCCCGCTCTGGATAAAAAATGTAAACGAATGAAACATTTCAGGGCACTTTTTTTAGATGCTGTGCAACAAGCCTAAAATTCGTCTTTCTTGTAATTGCCTAAAATATCACGTAAACATACATTCTCATGTCAGTGCGCACTTGATAGCACAGGTGGTAATGTGAAACTTGTTTCTAGTCCAAAACATGATGAAGCTCTTCATTTTAACCTTAAGGTAAGATGAAGTTAAAGTCACAGCAAGTGAATGTAATATCTAATCCCTTGGTTTAATCCCGGCCTGAAGAGAGCATCAAAATGTTGACAAACTTATGCTGTCATTCATGAAATGGAAGAGAATTGCTTGAAAGAAATATGTATTTTCTTAACTTGCGATTTGAGGCGGCTGCAAGCAGAGATAATCCAACAGACCCCCTGAAGATGGATGAGGAGTTCAGGGCATGTGTGTTGGCATCATTTTTTTCACACACATGCCTCCTCAACACCACAAACTGGTCAGACAAATGACTAAATGTTTACATTTAGGATCCCTGGCTGCAGCTTGAAATATTAAACTTGGCTCTCTGAACCTAAATCTGAAGTGGTTTGATTTTGTGGAAATCCATTTGGATGGAACGTTCTGCCTTTGATACAAGCTGTATTGCATCAGGTGTCCAACTGAAAGTCATCTTGGTTTTTTTTCCCCCTTAAACCTTGTACTTGATATAGAGGTTCCTCCACTTAATGTATCTATCCATCCATCCATCCATCCATCCATCAACTACTACTAGTTCTGGGGGCAGCAGTGTAGGCAGAGAAGCCCAGACCTCTGTCTCCCCAGCCACTTCCTTCAGCTCTTCTGATGGGAAAGTCTTGTTCAGTGGCTTCATGGAAGTCATCGTCCACCTGAGTTTTTGCTTCAGCTACTAGAGTCATACTCCTCGTGCACCTGTTAGCCACCTCCGGTGAGGGGTGTTGAATAAGCTGAGCAAGCCCAATAGAAATCCTTGGGACAGACAGGCAAGACAGAGTTAAATTTCTGAAGTAATCACGCCTTTAGCTATATGATTCCCTTAATTGTACTCATTGATTTAATTTAATCAGTATAACTCAGTGTTAGGAGTGTTGTTGAACTATACAGAAACTTGCAAAAAAAATTTTTATGGAGCTTTCTCAAGAGTGAAAGTAGTGGCATTCTGTCAGGCCTACACCATCATCCCCATTTTCAAAATGACTGGTATAGACAGCCTCAGTGACTATAGACCAGCAGCTATCACATCTGTAGCACACCAGAGACTGTCTACCCCCCTCCCTCAACCCCCACCAGTTTGCTTACAGAGCATGGATTTAGTGAAGGAGGACACATACGGGGTGGGTGTAACAGAGAAGAATGCTAAGGATGTGAGATGGAGGCAGATGACCCACTAGTATAGATGACTCAGTTAAAAGGAGCTGTGAAAAGAAGAAGCAGAAGTCAGAGTTGCTGGCATCTTAGTCACATGCAAGGTAGCCTTTGGAGTATGACACAGGTTGTTATGGCATTAGTGGCATAGGTCTTTCCTATGCAAGTTGTCTTCTTTTTTTTTTTTTTTACATGTGGTGTTGCTGTTGTGAAGAGGCATATGATCATAAACCACTTTTCCTGACTTTAGCCAAACAGTTCTTTGTGCCGAAACACCAAATACATTTTGTTCTCCTAGCCGGTGTGGACTTTTTAGTTCTGTGAAATGACACTGGAATCTCTGACTTGCCAGTTATCAGTCCAGACATCTGGTGTGACATCTTGGAGAGACATAGGTGTAATTCCCTTTAGGGAAAAGTTTTACCCTGTTTTTACTTTTGGCGACCTGTCCAGGGTGTACTACACCTCCCACCCTATAACAAGTTAGATAGGCTCCAGTGCCCCCGTGACCTTGAATTCAATAAGTGGAAGAAAATGGATGGATAACAACTTTCTATAGTCGATTTAAGTTACTATATTCACTCCTAGCATTGGGACTCCTGCTCTTACTGTTTTGTATAGTCTCATCTATGTCTTCTGCTTCATGGTACTGGCAAATGTATTGTTTACAAAATTTCTGTCTTAATGGAATACCCTTAAGATAAAAACAAATAAATGCAAAAGTTAAAAGTATCATACCAAATAATGCATTTATTTTCAGCTTCACCTTGTGTGACTGAGCTGCTGTGAATACTGATTCATTGGTCCACTCTGTCAGTGTGGCTCTGGCTTCACATTGATGCATCAAAGAAATACTGATTGTTTCAGAAACATTTTAAGCCTAAAATGTAGCCACTCTTAATTAGTCCTGACAGTCAGCAAAGTAAATTTGTGTATTAAAGATGGTCCTGATTTTTCTCAAACACCTGTCTATTCTATTACTTTGGCTGAAAAATAATATTCATCAGGACTGAAGTGAAAATGACCCACATAAGCAACCAATTTTCATGCTGATGATGAGTGGACTAAAGTCTGACAACTTGTTTATCCAGTCTTTTACTTATGAATCGTTTCCCAACTTTTTTTATTTGATATTTTCTTTTCATATTCCAATATAATTGACAACCTGTTTTTAATTTGCCTCAAGTCTCTCTGGGGCTCATCTGAGAAATAGGCAGGTTCTTGGGTTATGGTTTATTTTAGTCTGACTGCTCTCATTCTAGACAATCTCTCTGAAAAACAGTCAATTTACTAATCTATGTGGAGCAATGCAACAACCATTTTTTTCTTCATCAAAACTATACTAGAGTAGGTGTCTGTTTAGAAACTTGGCTTGCATGGTAAAAGCAGGGGATGCTGTTTTCCCATTGGTCTTACCAGCTGGGAAGCTCAGATGAAGGATGATTGGTTGAATTAGACCCAATACTATAAAATCTCATGTGGTGCGTGGGCGATGTTCTCAACACTGGAAAATAACGAAAATGGGCATCCTTTCCTGCAGTTTATACAGATATGAGGACCTGTAGGGAGGTGGATGATTAATTACTTGTTTACTACTGAGTAAATGCTCCCTCACCTCTTATTTAACCTTTTACCGCTGAGTGCTCATTAGAGGAATTGAATGTAATAGAATGGACTGCATTTAGGCTTATTTAAATAAAATTACTGGGCACGTAGAAACCTTGCTGTGGTCTATAATATTATTCACTGGGATACACTGTACTTCATGAGGTTTTAAATATGCTGTCCCTGAATCACAAACAGTGTAAATAATCAGTCTCAAATTGATTGATTCTACATTGATTAAAGGTAGTTTTAATGTATGCTAAAGGAAATCCACTTGTTAAGTCATGACTAACCAACCCTGTTTATTGGTCCAAGCATCTGTTTTGAGTGTTGAGGTTGTTATCATTTTAATGTGTTGTAATTCTTTGTAGTTTTATTCAATAGATATGAGCCTCCTCAAAATAATCAGCATTCACAGCGTCTCTTACTTTTTACTGGCACTATTCATGAACGGCATGTCTTTAAGCTTAATTTAAAGAAAAACAATATACACTATAGTCGGTGGGCTTGTGGTGTCCAATACAAATATTTGAACACATCAGAAAAGAATCGCTCTCTGGTTGAATATGTGTTCATTAAGTTTAGGATCAGGATTTCTTCACAGTGAGAAATCTAAATGACCCAGCAGCATATTAATGAGTAACTTCCTGTTGTGGATGTATCATCTCAGATGTTCTCTCGGCCTGAGTTTGGTTTGTTTTTGGTGTCTTCTTCCTGCCATATCATGGTTTTTGTCTCTGCACACTGATGCATTATGGGTAAGTATTGTCTATGTTTGGTGTCTAAGCTAAACAAGCTAAATGCTAATACTGGCATGCTAAAATTGTTTGAGCATGTTAGCATGTTGGCGTTAACATTTAGACTAAGACTGAAATATGATAGTTACCAAGTTTACTATTTTAGCTTAGTTGATGGGTTCTAAAGTTAAAAAAAGATGATTAGTTAACAAACTAAGTAGTTTAATACTGGGGCCGAGATGGTTCAGTTTAGCAGATATATATATATATATATCTGGTAGTCAAACTGAGACCAAACCAGCTACACCCTAAACTGTAGGAGGTTGTCTCAGTCTGGTTCCAAACAAACTGGTATATGATGAAAATCGAATCTTTTCTCAGTCCAACTCAACTACCGGGTGAGACAGACAAACAGGCAACTTGTTTTACTGCGTCTCTTTTTAAGGAGGTCCCTCAGAAAGAAAGGTTTGACCAACAGTTGTGTCCCTGAGATGACCATAATAGGATATCAGTCCTGTAAGGAATCATAACAAAGAAAAAAACAAAACAACACCCCAGAATCTGAACCTGTAGAGCAGTTTGAAGTCTCACAGATACTACAGTACTTACACATAATTCAAAATTTTAGCCATGCTGATATGAGTGTATGCCCCATAAATGCAACAGAAAAGCATAATATGTACCTTTTAATCATTAAAACATCGACAGGTTTGCAATTTGAACCTTATGTCTTCTGAAGGGGGGGATGTCAGGAAAGTTGAGTGGTGAATGAGTGGACAAAGAGATGGTTTACAATACAAACTGATAAAAGGTCATTCGTCATTTCAGGACTCTTAGTATAAAGGCAGCTAAACCTTTATGCACACCCACAATGAAAACTACTTAACACAGTCACAAAAATCTAAATCTAAAACAACATAAGAGAGATAATGATGAGCTTGATGACACTATTAATTTAAGGATTAGAATCGAAATACTGTTAGTACCATTAAGCTTTGCACTTGCCACTGAATAATTCTTCTTCTTTCTTATTCTTAAGAAAGGCTATGTATAAATTATAAATCAAAGAAGTGTTATGATGTATAATTGTCAGTATGAAAGACGATTGAAACTCAATAGAAGTGCGTAATCTTAAAAATAGTATCAATTGAGTTAAAGACAGTTTTTAAAGGGATAGACATTTACATAGTAGAAAACCAAAGTTAGCAGAGCTAGTTTTCACTTGCACACTTGTAATAGGAATTAAATGTTGATCATTCATAGCAGACTTTCTTCAAAAATAATCACTTGAACACTGGTCAACAACTGAAATTAAATACATCAAAATCAGCTATTTTCTTTGGCTTGAGAAAATGGATACAATCAGAATTCATGTCAAGCGTAAGGAAAACTGCCACTACACAGTCTGTCCTCTCACTGAACTGTCCATCAAATACCCTCAGATTTATATCATGATTAATACACTGAAAAAGACTGCATTGGTTTCAAAATGTAAAAGGATAGTGAAAAAATCTCATTACTCACCAGCTAAATGTAAATTAATTATCTAAACATGTTTTTGTTTTTTTTAAAAATAGCCACATTTCCTGTATTAAGGCCTTAAGTAACCTTTTTGTGTTTACCCCACACCCTTATATTAAAAATCCAAGTTCAGTTTGGATTGATGGTTTATCTAATAAAGGTAGCAACCACTCATTAATTTGCAGTGCCCTTTATAAATTATTATCTACAAGTGTGCAAACTTCTACACAACCACTAGAATTGAGACTATCTCAAATTAAAGTAGGTGTTTTGTTGCTCGCCTCACAAACTGGTCATTATCCCCACAAGGAGTCTGTGCCAAAATCCAATCTTCCTTTTATCAGTAACACTTTCTACAAGCAGACTAGTTCCTCCTGATTAAACTGTCTTTTAAGCCTTACTTTTTCTCAGTGTGACAAACTGGTACAGACCCACTGTTGGGGTGTCTTATTGCATATAAATCATGACATGTAGGTGGCACACTCTTAATGCAGCCATGTCATATACTACGTATGACGTTCCTATGGACTTTAGAGCTATTCATTGGATAACAGAAACTAGGCAGTTAACTGTAGATAAGCTTGTTATCAAGTTCACACAAAATTGTCTCAAATTGTCTCCTAAATCTATTTAGAAGATAAAATATTGTGGATGTAACACAAGCATAAACTGTTTAGAGTGCTCTCTTGCTTTGTTTGTCCATTACTTACTAACAGCTTACTGCATTTGCAAAAAGTTTCTGGTAAACCAACTACAAGCCATATGGACTGTGAGTTATCCAACCACAAAATGTCTGCACTTCAGTTACCTTGCTCAAATGATCTCATTAATATTGAACTGTAACAGCACCTCGAGGCCTTGAACATCTCCTCATATGCCTGTACACCATTTTAGCTTCACAAATGACTCTGTGATTGAGCAAAACATGCTGACATGCAGTTTTGGGAAGGAGTGTAGAATAACATTAGTGGTTTCATATAGCCAGAAGTAGGGAGGGGAAGCGGTATTTTGTAATAACTACATTAAGAACGTGAGTGAAACGGGTTTAAAATGGAATAAACATGAGTGCTTAATGTACCCCTGCATTATATTCCTCATCCCATCTGCATTGTTCTTAAGAAATTGTGCTTCTGAGAATTTGTAATTACTTGTTTTATTCTTGGCTTAGCTTATGAAAGATTAAAATTACGTTTAAGGCATGCTTCTCCCCATGTTGTAGCAGAAGTACTTTTTTGTGCCAATATCTGAGGTACTTATCACAGAGTCTCGATATGTCTGAAACGGGTGCTCGTGGACACACGGCTACTCTGCCAAATTTGTCAGCGTCAAATGTAACATCTAAACTCTGCTCAGACATGCCGGGCAACTGAAACCCAGAGGAGTCCTCTAAAGAGAAGATCGAAGGGACCAAACGGCTGAAAATAAATGGCGTGGAAAAACATGGGCTCATGATAAGTCTACAGAGAAATGGCTTGCTGGCCCTTTGCCTTTTGATATCAGTTTGAATTAGAATGATATTATTGATTTTCGCAAGAGCGGAATGACAATGCGCCTTTAGGCAGTCCACAGAGAGTGAAGAGACAGAAGCAGAAAAAGGCCAAGGGATGGAGGGTGGCAGAGAGCGAGTGAGATAAAGAGAACCAGGCACAGGAAGACAGATAGATGGAGGGAGGGAAGGAGAAGAATAGGCAGATGGGAGGAGGGGGTTGCGATAAAGGAAGAGGAAGAGGCAGAAGCATGAGTGGGGGTCTGCTTGCAGAAATAGAACGACTCCCCAATCAATTGTGCGTCGGTGGCCCTGCTGTGAGACTGCAGGGGATCCCTCAGTGGGAACACATAAAGGAGAGGTTGTAATAGGCCAATACATTAGATAAATGGCATTTACTGCTATGGAAACGACTCCAACCTGGCTGGAGGTTGCCCACCGTGCTGGCAGCAGGTTTGTATTTATAGTCCTCTCTTGCACCTCACTGTGCAATTTCTCTGACATCCTACCGCCAGCGTCACATGGACACAGCACCACCTCCTCCCCCCACCCTTCTCCAGCGACGTCTTCTCTACCCTTCTTTACCTCCCCTGGTTTCAGTGACCCTACATCTGATATCTTGCCACCCACATACCCAGCGGCCCCTTTGCCTTCCTGCAGCTGGTTCCAGGACGGCACTGTTGGTGACTAGCCACTTCCTGACAGTGCAAGAAATGACCTGCTGGTGGACTAAGTGTCGCCTGGGGAGCTCAGGAGTAGAGAAGCAAACTGAAGATCAAACAATTCAAGATTGTGTTAAGCGCTGAGGCAAATTTGCGCCCAAGACAGATATAATTACTTATTTTATTAATGGCTTATTAATAAGTGATTAGTTAGATCTCACCACTAGCTGGCTGTTATGGTAATTAGCTGCTCTATTTAATATTTTATTCTAATGTAACCTTTATTCATAGGGGGTCAACATTCTCCAGTGAGTAATAAGTCGGCTACAGTTTTTCTTTGTGTAGTGTTCTTTAATTACCACCAAAACAGAAGTACCCTACACTCAGCTTTGCTCTCTTGGGGTTCACAAAAGACTCACAACTCCACAGCTGCACGTAATACCCTAATATCTGGCACAATCATAACTGTCTCCTTTAAGCAGAAATTGAAATTACTGCTTAAAGGAGTAATTTCAATTTCTCTTGGAGAAGAGGGCTTAATTGGACAACTTAAGCATTGCACATAAATATATGTACAATAATAATCCCTATATTAGCCTACAAAACACGTAGAAAGGGTTACTCATAGTTACAAATCCCTGAAACGACAATTATTTCAGAACCTGCCCTTAGCTTGCAGCTTTTCTGTTTTAACACAGTCGCATTGCTTCCTTCGGTTTCTTGCTGCAGGCCACCACAGCGGTCTTTTTGTTGAAAAATGCTCTGGAAAACCCAATGCATACATCCTGCTGTGCAACAAATGGCTACTTGCAGTAGCAGCATTGAGTTCTTGCTCAAAAAAAGTAATATATCACACATTGCTCACTATTTTTAGAATAACCTAATGAATTACATATTTACCCCATGAAAAATTTTATTTCTTATAGTTCTACTCCTGCAAGATCACCTGAAATGTATGGTCAAGCAGCTGCCGAATAACAAAATAATACCAAGTCTTAAAACATAACAGAAATCCCTGTCCTATTAGATTTTACTTGAACTGTTCAGCTATTGAACTATTCAAGTAACAAAAGCCAAGGTAAAGACCAGCCCAAGAATCACTTTACAGAAACATGAAGTCTTAAACAGTTAGGTATGGGCAATATATTATCATGTCACAACCCTGTATATCTCTGCATTTCTTTCCTGTTGAAAATGTATTCAGACTGCTTGGTTGGGTCTGCAAACCCTCAGCTTGATTACAACTCTGGTTTGGGGACTGCTTGGCGAGATTTGACCTTGTACTCACAGCAGTGGATACTCTTTCTGGCTTTACAGTCTACATCTACCTATCTTTTGACATTGAAATCTTTTACCAGACCATTTTCAGAAAAAAAATAGCTTTTGTTTGTTTGTTTATTTGTTTGCTTGTTTGTAAAGCGACTTGACACTGACCTATGAATCATTCGAGCATAAAAAGGCACATAACTTATGGGATTCATGTATAGTGTCTACACATAACAGACAACTTAGTCAAAAAACAAGTTTAGATTGTATCTTTAGCCAAATTTGTAATACCTTGACATGGTGTGTGCTGTCTCCTTTAAAAGTTAAGGAAACTGGATGAGTGGAGGCCAAAAGAAGTGACAGGCCTAAGAAAACCACCTACATTACAGTCTCTGAAAGGCATGTCCTTAATAAATAGGAAAAAATACAGCAAAAACCTGACATAGGAACTGAGAGATGCATTTGGGCCTTCATTTCATCAATCTACCTTTAGCTGAAGCACCATCAGCGAAGGTCAGTGTTGGCTGATGTCCCACTTGGATTTTGTGTCTGTTCGCTGTCCTTCGTCTTCTGCGATATCATGGGTCCTTCTCTCTTGGTGTCCTTGCTATGTCGGTGAGGCCACTGGTTGACTTATACTAGATCTCCATTTGAGCTCTGGACATTGGTGCAGGCTTTCATGAATGTTTCTCACACAGCATCCTGGTGTCCTTGGCTTCTTGGTTTTTCCCATTGGTTGCAACCAACTGGTGATTCTGGGCTCCAGGGTTCTCATCACCACATCTCATCATCACCTCATCAGCTCTCTTTGTGGAGATGTTCCCACAGCACAATTTATCACACTTTTTCTTGGGGTGGCTGTAGCTCAGGAGGTTGGGCAGGTCATCTGCTGAGTGGAAGGTTGGTGGTTTGTTCCCTGGCTCCTCAGTCTGCATGCCAAATATCCCAAAATTATAGTTAGAAGGCACTGAAAGGCATAGAAAACAGTGAATGGGTCAATGTGGCATCTTGTATAAAGAGCTTTGAGTGCTCCAGCAGAGTAGAAAAGCACTATATAAGAATCAGTCAATTTACCACACTGCCTGGTGTTATCTGTATTCACCTTTCCTTGAATGTTTGGTTTCCGGGTCTTATCATGGTGCATGGTTATTTTTACACATCTGCCAGCACCTGGCCAATTCACCATCTTTCACTGTTTATACCGTTAGTAAAAAAAAAAAAATCATCGGCCATCGGGCACACACACAAACAAAGGGGTGGGGGTAATGCTGTTTCAGAATTACATATACCGGTAACCTTTCTTCTCTGAGCCCCCTCGCCAAAAAAACTCCAAAACATCTTCGAGGAAGGGCGCCTGTCAAGAAACCATTTTAAAGGAAGGGAAATAGGGAACAAAGGTGGATGTATGCCAATTTAATTAACCTGGAATGAAAATCAGTGGCAACAGGTCTTCTTCGTCATCAGGAGAGAGGTACAACACTGAGTGTTAGAGCCAATTTCTGTCCCATTTCTGTCCAATGGGACAGAAATTCGCCACTACACTGAGTGTCTACTGGTGAATGTCATGGGGCTACATTTCAGTCAGTGGTACTGGGATCTTGTTAAAATAAAGTTGGATTTTGATTCACCATCCAATATCATTTGAAAAACAAGAAAAAGAAAACAAACAATGTAACACTGTCATTGGTCTCTCTAAAGCCTGGACCCCAAAATTGCTGAAGAAATTTGGAGTCATCTTCACAGAGAATGGATCAGAAGGCAGCCAACATCCAAAAAAAAGACATTTGGAATATCCCTCAAGAAGCCTGGAGAACTATTCCTCAAGACCACTTAAAGAAATGTAAAGAAAGCTTAAATAAGAGAGTTTAGGCTGTGTTGAAGAATAAAGGTGGTCATACCAAATATTGACTTTCAGGCTCTATAAATCCAATCAGTGCACCTATTTCATGTTCTTGGGAAATGAAAGATACCAAGAAATGAGTAGTGGCTCTAGACTTTTCCTTTCATGGTCCTGGTCTCGTGTTTTTAATTTGAGTTTTATTCTGGGAATTGTGGTTTTCTGTCTTGTATTTCCTGTTTTACTTTGGAGAGTCCCATGTCAGTGTTTTGGCTTTTGCTTCCCCGTTGTCTTGTCTAATTAGGTTCAGCTGTTTCTCCCTCCTGTGTGCCATTTCCTTGTTGCCTTGTGTGTATATTGAGTGTGTGGTTTCCGCTGTGTTTCGTCGGAGCATCTGCATATCATTCTGTGTATCATGCTGGTTAGTCATCCTGCTCATCTTCCCCAGTGTCTCTCCAGCTACATTTCCATGTTTCAGGTTGTTTAGCTTTATGTTTCTAGTTTCATGTTTAGCTGTCCCCAGTTTAGGTTTTTGTTAGTGGTTTTGTAGTAATTCTTACAGCTACAATAAAGGCTCATTTTCAGTTTGAAACTCTTTCTATTGCATTATTGTCTGCGCCTGGGTCCACACCTCTCAATCTCCACATTTCCACAATATTGTAGATGTAATATGATCACAGCAAGGTATTATTGGTAATCAGGGCACCGAACATTGGTCACTAAATAATCTTTAGCTGCTACAACTGCACACTTGAATTAATAAATGACACAATTGTAAGTTTAACTTCATTATAAGATAGCACGTCAAACTTACATGTCAAACTAATTTCTGCCTCCAAGTGGACAATAAATATCACCTAATGTTTAAGTATTATTAGGATATCATTAGTAAACACAGGGGTCAGGAAGGTTTTTGGTTCAATCGTTAAGTTCAGCGGAGGCATGTACATGCTGACTTTGCATGTTCTCCCTTGGCCTGCATGGGTTTTCTCCCTCAGTCCAAAGACATACTTGTTAGGTTAACTGATGATTGTGTTGAACTGATGGATGTGAGAATGTGTATAGTTGTCTGTGTCTCTGCTTTAGCCATGCGACATACTGCTTACTGTAAAATGGAAATTTTGAGACTATGCTATTTCTCTAAATAAAAGGCTGTATATTGTCTTATGGTCACACAGTGTTCTGACCATATTCTGTAACCATAACAGATAGATTGGTTCTAAAAATATTTTAGCCATAAAATCCCTCTTTGTCAAAAGACATTAAAGACAACATGATCGACTGTATTTTCATTTATATCTGATTTCCACAACATGACATGTCCCTCGTGTACCTTGTCCCCCACTTTAAGTGGATTGTTATGGTATCTACCTAATATCCCTAAGTTGGATAAGTTCTGATGATTTCATAGTCAACATATTTAACATGTGACTCAAGAATCTCTGAGAATTAACATCACTGGGTGCCCCACACAGAGTGGTAATTTAACCAATCTGGCACTGATTATTTCCAATTTGAAGTAAGACTGGGAAAATTGCAAGAATGCCATCACTGATCATTTTTTAATTTCCGTAGCTGGCATTGATTTGGGTCCTGAAGTCACTTATACAAGGACATTTCATTCAGACAAAAGATGCTCCCCTGTCTGTTTCCACTATTCCCATTTATTCTGGTTACTTAATTCCAGATTTACTGACACCTGAAAAGATTTCACAATCTAATGTGTACAAATACACCTCCTCTTCTATCCTCCACATCCTTTATCTGCCATTGGTAGATGAATAATTAATTCCTCATTCAAAGGGAAAGGGCAAGCAGACTCACAATGTTGTCTGAGAACAAGTAACCCACAGACCATTGTCGCATTCATGTCTCCCAGGGGAGCAATTCCAACACAATTTACTGAGCATGAACATTAGACTGTCAGATCCAGGCCAGAACCCCTGCCTCCCAACACAACAACTCTGGTCAACTAATGCACAGGGGAGGGAAGACATTGGGGAAGGCTTTGCTTTCAGGTAATGGCTCTTAGCGCTGCCTATTCATTAAAGTGAGTGTCTGAACAATAGAGCTCTACGTAATGCATCTGCTTTACACATTCTGCATTATTTATGAGTTTAGAACAGCTCTATATTCAGAATGGGTTAAAAGCTTAAAGGTTGTTCAAGTTGTTCAACTTGGTGTTTTCAGTATAATGGGGAAATGCTGAAAGGCCCCTCATTAAAAGCTATAATAACCAACTTTTTCTTTTAAGTCAACCAAACAATAAATAAATAATGTTATATTGTAATAATTATACGTCTGTCTGTCACCCACTCTGCTTTTGTATGCCAGAAGGTGGCTGAAACACAACACTTCATAAATGTTGTTGAACCAGTAAAGACATTCATACTTGTTTCCAGCAGCAGAACCCAGCTGTTCACATGCAAAAAATGTGGAAGTAGCTGAGTGAACAGTTTTTTACATTTTCACTCAGCAGCTTTCACTAGGTCATGTAAGTTGGCTCGCCAGTCAAACACAGTGATAATACGTTCAACAAACAATATGGTAGTAGTTTTGGCACTGTTGGCAGGTGTTAAATCCTAAAATTAGCATCTTCATAAAGCATGCTCTAAAGTTTCCTGGTAGATAGCTATGTTGCCCACATACAGTGGACCGACATCACCAACACCCATGAACACTGGACCACCACTGGACATCTACTCTTTTGATTCAGTCAAAATGACCTCCGGCAGGTCGCTGGTGTGAATGTCTCTGACCAAACCATCACCAACAAACTTCATATGTTCTTCAGAAATAAAGGAATAAATACCACTTACCGGTCCCACCTGACCAAAATCCAAACCAAAAATCTGGGACGTTTCCATCCAATCAATACCTCCAGGTCACACCTTAGACCTTCCAGGAGATCAGTAATGCCTTGGTTCAGCTGTGGGAAGAGATCCAAGACACCATTAGGAGAATCCCCTCACATTGTCAGGCACTCATAAAGGCACATGGAGGCCACACAAACGTTTTGACAAACATTTTGTCCAAATGGACTGACCTGTTACATCATTTTTTCACTTTATTTTTTGGTTGGCTTTTAGTTCAGCCATCTATAGGTTGCTAATTTTTATTTACATCAAACAATGTAGGATCCTGTCTTCCACACATTACCCAGTCCATATCATTATAGATATCCAACATTATTTTTTCCCCCATTGAGATCTGGTGTATTTTCAAACTGTTCTTTTCTTTCTTTTTTCTTTCTTTCTTTTGAACAGTGTACATACTGAAGAGAACCAGTATAAGAGAAAAAACTGAACAATCCTTATAAGCAAGCACTTGGTGTGAGCTTGTAGAAAAAGTCTTTTTAAATATGAAGAAACTTCAAAAAACCAGGCTCACGAAGGGTGGCCTTGACTGGTTGGGGTGAGGGGAAAGCAAAGAGAGAAAGGCATAAAACGAAGACAACAGTAACTGCTGATCATTAACATGCAACTGTGGAACCCCAGATACCTGCAGAAAACCTGCAGAGGGGGTTAGCACAAAAAGAATTATCTACAGAACAGAGAAGAAACAAAGTTAATGACATACAATAGTGGCATAAAAATTCTTGGAGAGTGAAAGCGAGGACTGGAGTTTAGTGCATCATGGGAAGTCCCCTAGTACCCTGAGCCGATGGCAGTATAACTGAGGGGTTATTCAGGGTCACCTATCCCATCTCGAATTATAAGCTTTACAAAGAAGAAAACTTTAAATATTATTCTTAAAAGTAGAAACACACGTCCTAAAACCAGACTGGGAGCTGGTTCAACAGCAGTTTAGCCAAACACTGGCACCCACAAAACTCTGGAAACCACAAGCAAACCTGAACTTTGACAAAAGTACTATACTGGGATAATATGCTGCCATGAGGTCTTTAAGATATAATGGAGTGTAATCACACAGTGCTATGTACGTGAGAAGAAGGAATTTAAAATATTGTTTGGCTGATATGGGAGAAATATGATCTCTCTTGATAAATCCCTTTGATTTCTGACATTATAAATGTGTGGGTGGACGGGGATTTGGATGCAGTTCCAACAATCTGACAAGCACTTTTACATAAGTGTAAAAGGGAAAAAAGAAAGATTTTCTACCTTCAAAAGAAAGACAAAATATCAGCTTTAAAAAATCTACCGAGCTTTTCACACCTACTTGCTGAGCTTTAGGCCAAGGCCACCTAGCACTACCAACTTCAGACCTACAGAGAAAAGCATTGCTAAATGTTTTTTCCTAAGATATTGCAACTTGTCACCAGCAGGATCTATATTACCTACTAATATCCTATGCAAAGACATGTCCCCAGTGTCAGAGTCAATTCAAATTGATTGCCACAGAGGAGTGTATCTGCTGCAAGTAAATACAATTTTGGCATCTCAGAAGTGGAAAAACAAATTTACAAAGACCGCTTTCTTTTCAGGAAATGGCTGTCACTGTATTCTTTGTAGAAGAATTTATTTCAATCTGATTTGGAAAAAAACGATTTACTGTTGATTTACATTCATTGAAAGAAAAATTTCATTTGTGAACCAAATTGCATTACACAAGAAAGCCATGCGTATACCTTTTATACACATAATTCCGTTAATTTAACTTCTAATAATTCAGTTAAATTCAATTCAGGTTTATTTATATAGGAACAAACACAACAACAGCCACTTCAAAAAACCTCATACTGCAACAGAAAGACAGTTTTCAGAAGAAAACTCAAACAAGTAGATAACCCCTACCTCCAAGCACTTTTACCTCCCTTTTAACAGGAAGAAAACTCAGACAGGCCTCGGGAAGTAGCAGCCATCTGCCCCCAACTGGTTGTGGGGTGAGGGGAAAGAGACAAGAAAAAGGAGAGCCCAGGGAGACAACACAAAACACAAACTACGGGAGGGTGAAGACAAAGTTTGATTCAAGTTTAAAACACCTGGGGAATGAAGAGAGGTGAGTGAATGCTCAGAGTATCACATGAAGTCCTGGAGCAGTCTTAATCTATAGCAGCATAACTAAAGGATGATTCAGAGTTATTTGATCTACCCTAACGATAAAACTGATCAAAAAGTAAAGTTTTGACTCTAATCTTTAAAGTCTCCAGGATGTCTGTCTCCCAAATCCAAACTGGGAGCTAGTTCAACAGGAAAGGGACCTGGCAGTTGGAGGTCCTACCTCCCATTCTATTTTTAGAAACTCTAAGAACCATAATTAAGCCTAAAGTCTGAGAGCAAAATTGTCACAGGCTGGGTCTCTGACCCAGTGCTCCGAGTACATTTTGTATTTGTCTCATTTTTGATTTGTGATTAGTTCATGTGTCATTCTATTTAGCTTTTAGTTGAGGTTAAAGGCAGTCATTATTTATTGTTTCCTTGGTTTCTGTGTTTGGGTTCTTGTATCATTCATCGCGTGTTAGGTCTGTTAAGCTTGTGTTGTCATGTCTAGTTTCAGTGTTTCCTGTTTTATTTTGAAGGAATCGTGTGTTCTTTGTTCGTTGTATTTAGCTTCACTTCCCCTGTCCTGTCATTAGGCTTATGTCAGTCAGCTGTTCCCCCATGTGTTCCCACTTCCCCTAATCACCTACTGTGTATTTAAGTCTTCTGTTTTCAGTGTATCATTGTCATATCGTTTGCTTTATTTGCAGGCCAAGAGGGTGTGTCACGTTTTCTCATATCAGGTCCATGTTCCTGTTGTAGGTTTTTGTTTAATTTAGCTCATCCAGTGTAGTTTATTGTTATTCTTGCCTTTTGCCTTTTGTTTGCAGTTATTTTGCCAGCCTCAATAAACGGCTCGTTTTTGGTTATTCAAGTCACGTTTCACGTTTTGTTTCGTCTGTATTTGGGTCCACCTTTCACTCTACACACAGTCAGCCCCGCTGATTGTGACAAAAATGTGTCAGGGTCCTGGGACTGGGCAACCCAGGATCCCTGGGCAGTCATGGACCTGTGTATTATTATGTATTTTTGGTGTCGTTTTCCCCTTCTCTGTGCGTGTACATATGTGTGTTTCTCTGTGCTGTGTTAGTCTGTCCCACTCATATGTTTAGGCGAGGTATGGGTGTGTATGTCTGCGGGTGTGCCTGGAGGATGGTGCTCGGCCACCTGCAGGCCTGAGGGGTGTGGCCCTGCGGAGGGACTGGCCACACCCGAAGCCACACACCTGCCGCTGATCAGGGCTCGTCGGGGGAGCTACTTAGGAGAGTCTTGGAGCTCCCACCGACGCGGGATCATTGCATGAGACTCCACGTTAGTCACCCTGTCTAAGTTTAGTCAGAAAGTGTATGCCTGCCATTTCTGAGTGTCCTGACAGCTGCGCTATTGTTTCCCGCAGGAAGAGCGTGGAAGGCACGGAGAGCAGCGAGCACCGGGGGGTGCTGACACGGGAGCAGAGAGCACACGGACTATTCACGGGAGACACGAAACGGGAGTCTGGGAGAACACGGGGATTTATTGTTACGTTGTTTATTTCACTCTGTAAATAAACACTGTTTGTACATAGAGTACCGCGCCTGGGTCCTCCTTCCCCACACATCCCCACGGTCTGCCAGCCAGACCGTGACAAAATGCTCAGTTGGAATACTATAGATCTTTCAGCTATGATAGGGCCTGATCATTCAAGACGTTGTTTGTAAAAGAAGGATCTTAAATTCAATTCTAGATTTAATTGGGAGCCAATAAAAACAGTCCAGTATTGGGGAAATATGATCTCTCTTTTTTTGTCGCTGTGCAGCATTGCGCAGATGAAAGAAAGCAGTCATAGGTATTTGTTTAATGTACACACTGAAGGACATATCCTGGTCAAAAGTAAGCCATCCATATTAAGTTTCTGGTTGGATGACATGTTACAATAACCTTGATTTTGTCTGAACTTATATGAAGTGTTATAACCTCAGGATAATGATGCTCGGAACATAACAGCCTTAATCAGGACGTTTAATGACGACTTTCTGAGACGTCAACAGTTAGCCACAACACACACAGGAACCTGTTTCCCACATAATATTCCGACGGGGAAAACCCTGAAAAACCTCTGAAGGTTTCAGGGTACAATGCCCACAACGCCTTCAACAAGAAGGAAATCACGGGCCATCCAGGCCCATAAGGATCAATATAACACCGTCTAATTTGAGAAACAAACTTTTGTTAATTATAACTCAACGTAAGTCACTAAAAATATAACTGGTCTATCAGTAAAACCAGCCTCAGTTTGTCTGCCCACCACATGACATTTTTGAACACACCGTTGTGTGTGTTTGTTTGGTTTGAGGGGGTGGATGTCATCGTCTTTCAGAGTGGAGTTGCTGTGGGTTAAAGTTTTGTCCACATGCTTGAATGTAGACCCATTTTTGCATGAAAATTACATGAATATCTATAAATAAAAATCCATATTTGCAATTAAATTATTTAAACCCACATCCTGCACCACATCAGCAGGTACACACACATAAACATGCAACCTACGCTCTTCACCACCTACGTCTCAATGCCAACTCTGAGTATTGGGCTGCTTTTGAGCTAGTTTTGATTAGCTATTGGCCTAGTTTTATAAAGCAGACCTGGCAACCCAGACATCCTGGTGCACATATTGTATGAATAAATTCAAACCTATCAGACACATACTGTACCCAGTAAAACACATGTACAAGCTTAGCTGGAAGCTGAGAAGTGATGATATAGGTGGAAGTGAGAGGTTATACAGAGCAGAATTTACCAGCAGGCTGATGATTAGCCCCACTATCACCCCTCTAACACATACACACACCTCACTATATCACTCCTACTTCCCCATCTGTAGTGAGAAAATGTCACACACACACATGTCACAGTATATTGTGTACCCATACACAAACATTGCAATAGTAGGAAGAAAGTGCATAGATGTAGACATAGATGAAATATATTAAAGACCTTGCATGTATGATGTTTTTTAATCTATTTTGTTATACATGCATTGTTTGCGTGAGTCTATTTTAACCCAAATAGCTGGACCCACTTTCAGGCTCAAAATGCTACTGTCTCTGACAGTGAATTTATCACAAAACAAATAATAAGAGTAGAAGCCAAGCTGAAATTGGGTCAAATCATTTGATAGTGTGCAAGCTTGATTCATTATTTTAGGAAGGTGTTATTTCACAAAGAAGAAACATCTTGTTGATAGTGGATACCAAAGAGCCTAAAAGCAATGCTCCAATAAAACATTAATAATTTGTTGACATATGGAGAGGATTAGTGAATATATTACGCTTTCACGACACTATTCACAATAAGCTAATGTAATCTGATACATGCCCGTACTGAAAGGTGGTAAATGTGTGTTTTGTTTCATATCCTGTCACATATATTCCAGCAATAAAAGCACTGACAAATGAAGTGTAAAGCATTGATCATCTCTTTAGAGTGCAACACTCCTTTGGGAAACCTTGGGTCCTCACATGAATAAGGATGTTACTTCAGCACATAACCACCTATATTGTTGTAGATCAAGCGCACGTCAGTCTGGCGGAACACAACAAAACATCCCAAGGTGATGACTCTAAAGTTCCAAGATCCCAAACTAATTGAGTATCCAGGGGATGCTGAACAAGCTGAATCCACAGAGGCGCCAATATCTCCACCAACAGGGAACCACTGCCAGTGTGCATCCTGTGGCGAGGAACTTCAGATGTTTTAATGGGTTAGAGGTGTTAGGTAGCTAATTTAAGTAGCTAATGGGAATTGACATCCTGGTCAACAATGCTGGCATCTTCAATGAGATAACACGGGAGAAAACATTTACTGTTTTCCAGTTAGTATAGAGAATTTTTTTTTTATTCTGGCTGTGTCCTTACACGGCAAGAACTCACTGTTTCAGTCAGCCAACGGAGAATCAAATGAAGACTATCTTGCTCTCAGTCTTACTGACCTCTCAATGGAACAATGCCTTCTGAGCAAATCTCATTAAAATAGATTGATTTACTTATGTGTATAATCAGAAACACAATCTCTTTTTTTAAAAAAAATATTTTTTTAACCTGTTATTGAAACAGCGCTGCAAGGCCTGGAGTCTATGCCAAGTGACGCTTCATACTCACAAATTAAACCATGACTAATTTAGGATCACCTGTCAGCCTAGCATGCATGTTTTTGTACTGTGGGAGGAAACCAAAGCACCCACATAACCACAGGGAGGACATGCAAACTCAAAAACAGGCTCCAGCTGACCAGCAGGAGTGACCAGCAGGTCACTGTCGCCTCACAGCTATCTTCCCACTGTGAGACGACAGCTGAATTTTTTGCACATTCTGAACCCTCAGCATATTTTAACCTTCTTTTCAACACAGTGTAATTACTGTGTGATCCTCATGTGTGAAGTTTAACATAATTTCATTCAGTTTGTAGGGCTTTATTTAATGTACGTCTACACTGATGCGATTTCTCTTGAACGATTATGGTAAATTAGTTTCTAACAAGTGCTAACCCACTCTGTTCCAACATATTAGTAGCATAATAAGACCACAAAGACACCCAGAGTTTTAAAACTGGAGACTTTAGGTTACCCATTTAACATGCTGAAACTAACTAACTGGTTTTCACATGGAATAATATTAAGTTATTACTCAATCTTGGTTATTAAAGTCCTCTGATGCTGCTGAGGAATTTCCATTGATAAAATGGATTAGCCTAACACTCCTTGTGACACATGTTCCAAAAGTTTTTCCTTGACATTGCGTATGGCAGGCATTGAAACCTTTGCATAAGTTGTATATAATGGTGGAAGTCTCATTGGTGTACAACTGTTTTCTAATTTAAGCTGCTGAAACGACTCTAATGAGCCCAGGTTGTCTGACATTCTCATCCTCCACCTACCTACATATTATTCATTAAACACATTATTAGCCAATTTACACTCACTGGCCAACTACACATTAACACAGTCCAATCAGCTAATCAACAAGGCAGTATTTAGGTATAATAATAATAATAATAATAATAATAATAATAATAATAATAATAATAATAATAACTTTATTTATAAAGCACTTTCAGACAAAGTGCTGTAAAGCTATTTTAAAATAAAGAGATAAATAAATAAAATTGTTACACAGCAATACAAGTTAAAAAAACATAATAAAAGTTAAAAACAATAACAATTAAAAAAAAACCTAAAAGGCTAAGAATTAAGACATGTAGGACAGGGTGAACAAGTGGGTCTTGAACTTAGCTTTAAAAACCTCCAAAGAGCATGCCTGCCTAATATCTTGAGGGAGGTTGTTCCCCAAAAATGGGGCACGAAAAGAAAAAGCACGCTCCTCAATATTTTTTTTTCTGGCTCTAGGAACTTTTAAAAGGCAAGAATCCTGTGATTGGAGAGCAAAACACGCTGTTTTGCGGATTGCAACAGCACAAGAACTAAAACCAGACATTGACACGCTGACCAAAGGAAAACGATGTCAGACATCAGGCCAGAAAACACATAGGTAAGTAATTTTAAAAACCTATTTAAAATATAATAAAATGTATTTCAACCGAGTGCAATTTAATGATAGTACTTACATGTTGTTTTGTGTTTGTTGTTTTCAGAACATGATCAATGGATAAGGTTGGTGGAGAGCGGATCCACTTGATGTGTTCAAGGACAGGCAGCATGTCATTTCGAACTCTTAGTTGTGAGCTGAGACAATGTTTATTTGTTATTTTGAGTTATATTATACTACTTTATGTGCAACAATGTTTTTGTTGTTTACAGGTTTATGAAGACAAATGTTTACTCCTGAAGGCTGTGGGCAGCCTTTGTTTTTGTAAAATTCTACATCTGTCACATGTTCTTTGTAGCTTTGTAGCTATATGTTATTCTGACCCTCTCATTTGAGACCAAACAATTTTGATAAGTTATTATCATAACTTGTTTAAATATGTTTCTTTATTTACTTAAATAGTTTGATTGTTGAGCAGTGGAGTAATGTGGGTTTCTTAACTTGACAAATTAGATTAGATGTATGTTACAGTAACAGAACAACAAGCAATAGTAATATTTGTAACTTGAATGAGTAATAAATACATTTGTCAATATGTTATGAAGTAGTTACATTTATTTTACATTATAGTTGGTTGCATTGAATTACATTTATACTATTTTACAGTTACATCTGGCCCTCTGAGGACAACCATTACGCTCACGTGACCCTCAGTGAAAATGAGTTTGACACCCCTGATTTAAAGCCTTGTAGGTGAGCAGCAGGACCTTAAAATCTGCTCGAACCTGACAAGGTAGCCAATGAAGAGATTTCAGTACAGGGGTAATGTGCTCAAATTTTCCAGTTTTAGTTAAAATGCGAGCAGCTGCATTTTGCACCATCTTTTCTTTGGTAGCCCAGAAAGGAGAGCGTTACAATAATCGATACGTGAAGACACAAATGCGTGGAGAAGAACCTTTGCAGTGTCGCTTGATAAAACTTGTCTGATTTTGACTATGTTCCTTAAATGATAAAAGGCGGTCTTTGTTGTCTCTTTTACACGAGACTCGAAAGACAGCACCATATCGAACCACACACCCAAATTTTTGACCTTGTCCCTGCAATTTATGACATTTTCAAGATGAAATTTTGGGACAAGTATTGAAATTTTTGGGGTCCAGTGACCATCAATTGTGTCTTATCAGTATTAAGAAGCAGGAAATTATCGGATAACCAGCCCCTAATTGCAGATAAACACGATTCTAATTTAGACACTTCAGCACAATTCCCAATGGTTAATGGAACATATTGCTGCAGGTCGTCAGCGTAACAATGAAAAGCTACATTAAAATAATGTAAAAGAACACCAGGAGGCAGCAGATATGGAGAAAACGGCAATGGGCCAAGTACAGAGCCCTGAGGCACCCCATGCTCCACTGCACAGGTCTCGGAGAGATCATTTTTAAAACTAACAGTCTGAGAACACCAGGGAAGACCAGACAGATCTGGACCCTGGAAAGGCACAGGGTGTGTAAACAACAACAAAAGACAGAGGAAGAGAGACACTGTATACACTGGGAGGTCATAAGGGAGGTGGAAAGACATGGGAACCCAGCAGGAACAAATTAGACATAACGAGACAGGGGAAGCAAAACTAAACATAATGCACGCAGGACAAGAGAATGTCAGAATAAAACAGGAAACCGACAGAGACCAGCCACAGGAAAACATGGGAAACACACACGTTGACTAAATACAGGGAACAGTGGGAGGAGACAGAGACAAGACTAGGAAGACACACATTGAGGGCGAGATTGTGGGAGGACAGAGATTGAAAGTATGGGACTGAGAGAGTGAGGGAAAGAGAGAAAAGAGTAACCAGACACACACAGAGACAAGACTGACTTCACAGAGAGACACAGATAACTAACACACAAGAGGATGGGGAACACTTACTAAACCACATAATAACAATAATCCTGAATGACAACAAATACAAAACACAGAGTTAAAATTTAAGGATAACAAACTAGAAAAACTCCTAAACGTTCCCAAACTTAAAACCCTAGGTCACCATGACGGGACTTGATTGTGCCATCAGTTTTTTACAGCAGTAATCAACTGATACAATTTTGTGACTGCTTAACAAACTGCCCTGAGACTGTGCGCAAAGTGTTGTTTTTGTGCATGCACATGGGAAAAAAAAATCTAATTCTGTGTCCATGAATGCAAATCAATAGGTTAAATATTTTGACTACTTCAAGAACAGCTATGATGCTGTGTTGACTCCATGATGCTGCTGGCTGAGACACAAGTGAAAATTAAAAACCAGTTTTGCATCAATTCTAAGCTATATGTCAACAACAACCATCTGACTCTGGACATTGCATTTCTAAGGCTTACACCCACTCAGAGGTGTGACCAGTGTGGATCACAGCCTGCAACACGAATATAGCACAAGTGGTTTCCACATGATGGGATGGTATGCTAAAAGGTGTTGCTTTCCTTAATGATGTGGATGTGCGGCAGGTTTGAGTTCATCACAAGTGCGAATGAATCACAAACCATTTAAGGTCACATTTGATGTCACATACTGCTTTCTGATTACTCATGCTGTCTTCAAAACCCCAGAAAACTCTTGTAGACAACAACCATTTTGTATCTTCTCATCAAACACGTCAATTGAATCTTGTGTTGTCTCTGTGCTTGGGGAAACTGGTGGGCAATTAGATTGGGCCTCACAGAACTGAGAAATCTGTGTTGTCAGCTGTGTAACAGTAGAAATTAGCCAAGCTCAAACACAGACAGATAGTGATATATACTGACACAGAGCTGAGTATATTTAGTCAAGTATGAACACTTTTATTTGAACCAAGGTGTGCACAAGAGGAAAATATTGCTATGGGACTTGCTTCAAGAAAACTGCTGTACAAATTTCTGCACTCCACTTCAGATGTGGATTTTCTGGAAGCCTAATAATGTGGTTAATTGAACATGTTACAGTGCTCTATATCATGTTTCATCGTGTGTTGCAAAATTAGATTTAATACATAAACGGGGAATTTACATAATAAATCATCTACATCTATTAGTCAACAGATGGGGGGGGGGGTTATTTGAGTGTAAAATTGATACCATCAATCACTAGTAGAGTGATATAAAAAGAAAACTTAGCAAATATGACACAGTTGCTTTTTATGATGCATGCATTTGGCAAAAGCATTTACTTTGGAGCGTAAAATGGCACAGTCACAAAAATGCAACATTATTAAATGTAAGATTTCAAAAATTGGAGATGATCTTGTTTGTCTTGGGGAGAAATTCTTGTGGATGTAGAAAACACTGGATGGGCTGGATTTGGCAATGTAAGGGTAATTAATTGCTATCATTAAGCATTATATGTGCATTGTCTCATACCAGCAGAATTCTCAGTTAAGCTTACTGTGTTTGAAAATGTTTGACCTGGGAAATATTAGATCAAGAATCAGAGGCAAAGGATTGTGTTATGTAAACTAAATAATTCAGCACACTCTGGACCCAACTGGTGCCTTGGATCAGACATCACACACATTTACTGTTCCCGGGTCCCAACTGACATGTCATCAGGGGGTGCTGAATTTCTAGCGACGGCTTGATAAGGCTTTCTGCTGAACTTAATGTAGTGAGAGTCCCAACTGCAGTGTCAGTGGGTTGTTGTTGTTTTTTACTTGAGTAATGAGGTATTATTAGCACAGTTTTTCTTGTTGAAAATACTGTAAACTAACCTCAGGGGGGCTGTGAAGAAACAGAAAATAAGGGAGGGAAACTCAAACAGGCTTAAAGCCAGAACCAATCAATTCTGAATTAGAAAGTGCAGACTTTGAGAACTAAGAAACAAGAGTGGTAAACAGCAGGTCAATGTCCAAGTTTGTGGCAGTTTGTTAAATACTTTATATGGAATGGTCAGTGAGCACTTCCATACACCAGATGCCTGTTTACATCAGATCATGTTAACTCACACTAGATATGTGTTGTATTTTCAGGCTATAATAAATGTATTAGTCAAGATGCAATTGGAAAATTAACAACAAATGTACTTTACAGGTTAAAGGCTACAGAGTAATCTTAACAACATTTATGTATCAAAAAATGGTCTTTCTATCATGAATAAATAGTTTTATTTTCCACATTAAAGCTGCTATGTTGTGAATGGTGTGGCTATATACATCTGGTTAGCCATGACATTTGCACAAATGGTAAATGGCCTGTATTTGTATAGCGCTTTACTAGTCCCTAAGGACCCCAAAGCGCTTTACACATCCAGTCATCCACCCATTCACACACACTGGTGATGGCAAGCTACATTGTAGCCACAGCCACCCTGGGGCGCACTGACAGAGGCGAGGCTGCCGGACACTGGCACCACCGGGCCCTCTGACCACCACCAGTAGGTAATGGGTGAAGTGTCTTGCCCAAGGACACAACGATCGAGACTGTCGGAGCCGGGGCTCGAACCGGCAACCTTCCGATTACAAGGCGAACTCCCAACTCTAAGTCCCGAATCACTTAATATATCAAAGCAATTCGTATCTCAGAGGGACAACTCAGGTTCAGTGTTTTGGAAACAAAGTTAAAGAAGCAAGGCTGAGATGGTTTAGACATACAGTAAATAGACACATACTGGACAAAGTATGATGAATATGGATCTGCCAAGCAGGATGAAAAGTGGAAGACCACAGTGAAGGTTCATGCATATCATGAAGGAGGGCATGCACAGGGCTGTGACAGAGGAGGACACTGGGGATAGGCTGAGATGGAGGAAGATGATCCGCTGTGGCACCTCCTGAAGAGAGCAGCTGGAAGAAGAAAAAAATTAAAAATACCCTGTTGAGTTGTCTTGTCAGCAAAAGTTTACTTTTTCTGCTTGTCACTGAAATGAAGTGCATGTCCAGTATATTTCTTTGTGCAAAAGCTTTGGCCATTTAGAATTTTTTTTTTTTAAATAGGAAGTCATCAGTGTAGTAGTATGAAACCCACTGCAGGGTTGCACTGGTGACACTTTATAAAAAATATAATACTGAATAAAATGTTGAAAGTGACCATTGGATTAAAAAGGACATTCAGTAGCAGGTCCAATAATTAAGGCTTCAGATACAAATAGTCACTAGTCAAGTCATTTTTATTTATTTAGTATTGGGGTGAGCAATTAATTTTTCCAAGGGGTAGATGAGAAACTGGGACTGTTTTGGACCACACCAATAAGTTGAACTCAATTCTGCTCAGTATGAATTTTATCTCTTTTTAAATTGCTATTGTCAAGAGTAGTTTTGAAACCGGCATCGTGAAAAGGCCAATGCTTTTATAATTCTTTAAACAGCTCTGAACAAAATGTGTATGATTTTGCAAAAATTCTTTTAACTTTATACAAACTACTATTGTTATCGTGTTTGTAATTTAATTACTTAATCTGCAGTTTATGTTCTTTTTTCTTGTACAGTAATAGAAATCTAGTTTCTCTGGAGCTTGAACCAATGTAAAAAAAAACAAACATCAGGTTACACTATCTGAGATGGAAATGCAACAGACAGCCACATCAACAGCAGATGTAAGCTCTGCCTTCCATTCTGCATTTGAGAGCTCTGGAGTGTCCATGTCTTTTTTTCTCACAAAACTCTTACATTTCTGATCTCAGGTCAAACACTATTTAGTACTTTGCCCAGGCTGATCTACCTGACATATTTGTGGCCTATGTCACCATGTTCAGTCTTGTGCTCTACCAAAAATACAACAAACTGAATGTGATTCGATGCTCTTGCCATAATGAAGTGCTATTTTAGCTACATGTCCTCAATCCATCTTGAGATTGGCTTACTGTTTTTTCAGAATTCTGTGTAATAACGCAAATCTTGTCTCGACTGCGCCATCCATGGATGCGTAAGACCAGGTAAAAACTCCTTGCTTTTGCAGCTTTGCTTGCAAGCCTTCAGTTCCATGTTCATTTCCATCAGTCAAGTTCTTGAATTTCTCTGCATGTTTAGTCTTTAAAGTTAAATTCACCTTGTGTTCCTTGTATGTTGTTATCTGTGTGTCTTCCTCTTTTTTGTGAATTTCTCTGCATGTTTAGTCTTTAAAGTTAAATTCACCTTGTGTTCCGTGTATGTTGTTATCTGTGTGTCTTCCTCTTTTTTGTGTGCTTCTTAAGTCAGAAAATCATTTCCTCTGAAGAAGTGCTGCTTCAGTTCTTTCTTTGACCTTGTGATTTCCATTGAAAGTGAAGGAAGGGTGATTAGAAAGCAAGGTAGGAAATTTTTTGTGTTAGCCTGGTGAAGGCATGGCAAACTGTCCACGGTGTTCCTCGCCTTTTGCCCTATGTCAGCTTGGCTTGGCTATAGCTCTGCACAACCCTAAGCTGAATAAGCTGTTAAAAAAATGGATTGATGGATTGAGATTATCTGTCCCACTTTTGCTTGTTTCACCTTTCTCTCATTAGTTTCTTGCATTTATAACCCAACATTCCTTTTTTCACTCTGTCTGATCACCCACCTGTTTGCTGGCCTGTGTTCTTTTCTAGTGTTCTTTCTAATGCCTGTTTCAGGATATCTTCTCATTTCTTCTGTGCAGAAATGTGTGTTTTGGGGGACTTCAAGGTTTTACTAGCTTCCGATTACAGCTTCTATTTTTTTTCTTTTTTCTTTTTTTTTTACCCAACTATTACATCTTGGATTTGAATCCTTTTTTTTTTTATCAACCACATCAGTAAGAGCTCTGTTTTTCTGTTTGCTTTTGTAATGGTCCCTTGTTTTTCATTTTGTTAGACCAGCTAAGTGAGTTATGTCTTGTTTCATTTGCTTTTTTAAATTTTCTGTTTGACTGACCTCTTTTAAAGGCCCAGATATTTTGTATTTTTTGTTTTTTTTACCACAATTTTGGGGGGATAAAAACCATTTTTGATTAGTAAATCCTAACCCTTTAGCTGAACTATAAAGTCTAGAAAATACTATACTCCCACACCAAACCTTCCAAATAAATGCTGTTAACAAGTCCTGTGAAACAACAAAATTCTAAACAGCATTTTCCTTTTATCTAAAGATGTATTTTAAATTGTACATGGATAGCATATGGTAAAATATAACACTGTGTAGTAGTTTTAATTTGTTAACTACAGTACTATTATTTACTATTTACCACTACTATTATTATTTTTAAGCATTATACACTTGCAGACAGGTTACACTGTAGATTTAAAACGGTAAAAAAAATGAGATTTTGAGCGCTATCGGCAGCTGATGTACAGCTCATTTCTGTTTGCAAGGGGCTGAAGGCCGCTGAATAATTGAAACTGTGGATGTACAGCCACAGCACTGGGCTGGCTGTGATGGAGCCTGGCTGAACAAACCGAGAACAGCAGGAGCGTTTTAGCAGCCTGGCTGCCGCTCTGTGATGCCACCTCTAGTCTGGCAGGGACAGATCGCTGTGTAACGAGCCTCATTATAACACAACTCCTTCGCCACATCAAAGGCTTCCCTTTTTATACCAGGAGTGGGATCACAATCCTTGGGATATTTCAGCACCTACTCCGTCCCCAAACCTTCACATCTCCCTTTCTGGGAGCGGGAGGAGGCAAAGTCAAAGTTTTGGGTCAGTTTTGGATGGCTGCTGCTGAGTAGTGGTGGCGGTGCTGATTAATACTGAATTATGATAATGATCTGGAGGATGGGAAAAGGGCAGATGAGGCTTCTTATTATCTCCCCTGCTCAGGTGATGATAGATCCAGGTTCTGCTGCTCTCTGACATTGAAAAGGGACAGGGACTGACTTTTTCATTTTGTCAAGTCAGCAGGCCCCAAACCAGGATGCTGCTTTTTTTTTTTTTTGGGCCAATGCCATTGTCCGTTTTTTGGTCAGGGCATTCATGCTGGATTGTAAATATCTTAGGGAGGAGACTGTGACCTCGTTTCCACCTGATCTCCCCCAAACACACACTCACATATGCACCTCTCCTCTGTCCTGCATTACTCTAATTGGAGCTCAGGGTATGCAGGCGTTGCCAGACACTACATTGCCCTCTCTCTGTCTGTGTCTTTCCATGTCAAAGTCACTTTTCAGTCTGTCACATCTCCTTCTCTCTTTGTCTGACAGAGGCCTAACTGCTAGTTTTATTTAATGTTTTGCTTCTTTCTTTTTGAGGATGTTGGGCTCTCTGGTGGATATCTTCTTACAGATGGAGACATTGACCTTTGAATTTAAAAGTCACTTAAAAAGTCTTCTGATTCTCCTTTTTCCTACAAGTTAGAGGAAGTTCTTCCCTACTGAAGGTTAACCAGATGGAAAAGTATATATTATTTATTTCTACATTATTCTGGATGTTTCCTTGATCACTGATTCATGAAATTCTAAATCCAGTTCAACCATACACAATCAATACAAACTTTGCTGCATCTGCAGTCTCATATACTAACTGAACACACAATGTACAGTACAAAAGCAGCAGAAAATATGGTGGAAATGCAATGCTGTTTATTATATCTAATGACTGTTTTGCATAAGACAATGAGTCTTATTGGGCCAACCACTTTTTTACTTCACTTTTTTAAACCAGTCATAATTTTCATCCCTGCATAAATTTCCATTTCACTGCAGTGGAGGCATTTATTTGTCCCAGTGATCCCAGGGGCAAGACTTGTTTTGGTTGTTGCACCTTATAGGGTCTCCCAAGGGAAAGTGGTACTGGGTGAGGAGCCATATAAAGAGCTATTCACAAAACCCAACTGAAGAAACAATCAAGAACTAGTTCAGCCTGCTTGGGATGTGGTTACCGGGCCCCACTCTGGAGCCAGGCCTTAGCCCATGGGGCCTGGTTGGACACAGCCTGGAGAGGTGACATTGGCCCTTTCTGTAGGCCCATCACCAGGAGGCTCTCCTCTCCCAGGTGTTACAATAAAGTTTAACATCGAGGCATCCATGAAAAACAGGATTTATGAAGTTTAATGCAGCTAGAAAGCAGGAAGTTAGCTTGCTAGTTTCCATTCTAACTGACTTATAATCGTGTGCTACTTGAGGCAGTGACTGAGAGCACCTCGTCGCTGGACTGTTGAGTAATGCTTGTCAGCGCTACTTTAGCTTAAGCCAAATTTGAGTACTCTTCATGTTATTTCTCAGTGTGAATTCCTGATCTCTGTGTACAGATCTTTCGTGCCCCGTTTGGAAGTTTGGTCATCCAAGCCTGTTCATGAGTGTGGCAGTGAGAGTAGCATGTGTGAGAAAAGGACCTTTTCGAATGAATTGTGCTGTTCGTGTGGAGCTGTGCGAGAGAGGACATTTTCCTGATTCTTACGTGGGCCCCTGGGAACCTTGGACCCTTTCCCCCTCACCTGTATATAGTGCACCGGGAGTGTGTAAATAAAGTTCAGTTCTCTGTGATTTCAGTCTGCGCCTGAGTCCTCCCTGTTTTGCCGTGACAGACATTTGTGAATCCAGAAAAATAGGCAATGGCCATAATACTGAAGTTAAAAAATAAATGTGGGACATCTTTTTATGCAGTTTATTATTGTCAAAGACATGGTCAGTTTAGTCTGTGATAGTAAGGAAGCAAGGAAAGACATGTCATTGTGTGTTAAACCTAAAAAAAAAAAAACATGAGAAAAGATAATGCTTGTTATACAACACTTTTGTTCAGATCTAATTTACTTGTCTAATCCACCAAGTTTATTTGTCAAAGTCACTTTTTATCCTTTGACGTGTCTTCAGCTTTTTACAGGGAAGGATGAAAGAGGCTTCAGCAGAGAGGGATGTGATGACACCGTAAAACTGTGATGTGTGTTTAAGATTTAAAGAATTGGAAAGGTTTAAGTGACTGAACTAAATAAAAAATAAAATTAATGGCTAAAACTACAAAAACAATGTGAACCTTTTTTTAATGATCAAGAGGATCCCGTACCACTGTCTCACTCTTTCATTGCCTCACACTCTTTCCAGATCAAAGTAGTTGCTGTAGTCATTTCAGTGCTGTTTAATGAACATATTTCCAGTCCACCCACATGCTTATTCAGAGCCGCCCACATCAAAGAACTTAGGAAGAACCTTGACTGTTGCTGTGATGAAGACGCGGCCTACCGCTCCATTATTCCTCCTCTGCCCCGGGCATCAGTTACAGAGCCTCGAAGTTCCTCTGCTGAATGTCCTCCCTCTCAACAAGGAAAGGCTGCGATAAGGAAGCAGCGTGAAGATTTTTCAGTGGCTCAGCAAACAGAAAATAAAAATAAGACATTGTAAACTTGGGCTGTTATCATTGTGTTTGCTTCATGTCCCTATCAGCAGCAAGGACAAGGACGTGCACATTATGCATAAATTTAAAGCCAATGTCAAATATGTAAACATCCTCAAATTGAATGTGGCTAACAACGTTCTTTACCTGTGTTTTGTAGTCCAAGTAATGACTTTTTTTTATTTTTGCAGAGCAGATGCAAAGAGACAGCAAACTGGAGAAGAACTAAATAGTTTGCATGAAAATGAATGCCCATGGCTTCACAAAGTAAAGGCTTGGGGTGAAATAAATAAAAAATATATGTTATCTTCCAACATAACTCATGGAAAATACCCAATAATAGGTAAATGTCCTACATTAAACAATCTACTTGAGTAAATCCAATCACCTGTCAGGTGATCCAATCACCTGTCAAATTAATTAATTAAAAAATATATATACATAATATTACACACACACACACAAACACAAACACACTCATAAAAATCAAAGGCGTAAACGTCAGAGACATGACCTGATGTCACATCAAGGTGCTTCTTCAATGACACCTGGATGTGATAAAGGTTAATTCTGTATAATGCAAGAATTGTTTTCAATTATCACTTTATTGATTAGAATGAAACAAAATAATAATAATAATGGATTGGATTTATATAGCGCTTTTCAAGGCACCCAAAGCGTTTTACAATG